>NW_020270870.1:544687-673590 GCF_002803265.2 Melanaphis sacchari
AAAACATTATGAAGCAAATATTGTTATATATTGAACCAAACAGATTTTGAGCGGCACTATCGGTATATTAAAGGTCATTAAGCGCAATTGAAGGGTCCGGTACAACAAGGCATTCTACTTTTTCGAAATGGCGTTTAACATAGCCTGAATAGTGGAAAATTTGCCCATTTCGGTAATAACGATATATCTCCGACTATTAAATACGCTAATATCATACAAAAGGAGATATCTGTTTTAAATACCTCTGGCAAGAACTTAGTATTCCCTGGAGATACCTGTTTATGCTCAGAAATATGGCAATACTGTACTTAAGCATTTTCTGCAAGAATGTATCATCTCCGGAGACACCTTGTTTATACCCGAAAAGCCAGTATCATTTTAAGAATATTTTCATATTTATTATGTGCGTCAGTTAATAGGTCACTAATATGCTCCAGACTATATTCTAAAATGAACATCCTACCTACCAAAGTAGTTTTGTTAGATTTTTAGTGTAAAGTGATAATCAAAGCCAACATTAATGAATGCACAGACCAAAAGTTTCTTATATTATTGCAAACCAGGTATCTCCTTAAAACACATAGCTACCAATTTAGATCATATAAAGGTTGTGATAGTTGATGATTTGATTATAGCAGTTACCATACATTTGAAATGTTTTGAGATTATTCAATACATGATTGAAAGAATTTTGAGATAAAAACAAAACATGGATTTAATTTTGGGGCAAGAACCTATATCATTCCACTCAAATTAAACTTGAATTAATTAATTACAATACGCAACTGAAATCCAGCAACAAGATATGTATTATAAATACATTTTTTTAGTCAATACAAAAACTCATGAAATGAACGTCAATATTAATAATATTTGTACAATACAAATATATAAAAAAAAATCATACACATAGATACACGTCAATAACGTCAATCGACAATAATACATAAAAATATAAAAGTATGATTAATATTTATGTTTTACTATAATAATAAGAAACTGATTTTAAAAATTCTTTGCTAGTAATTTTTATTACGCCCTACGTCGAGTTGGGATAGGTACTATTATATCAGCTTGTAGTTTGTCGTATTTTCCCGTAATTTCGTATACGTTTTGCTTTGAATTAAGTATATTTGAATGTACATCAGTTAGCTAATAGCTATATTTAATTGTTTATATACATATGTAACTTTTTCCGCCATGTAGGAACTTATACATATCATGTCCGTTTAAAAATAAGGAATCTAAAATATAAGTAGCGCAATTTGTGTACTGACCTAAAATTTAAGCGGCGCAATTGGTATATACTGACCTAAAGTAATATTTGTACTTTTAGGCGCAACTGGTCCATGCCCGTGCAGAGTAACCCCTAACATAACCACGCATCGCCGTGGTCACCGATGTGGCTCGCAGTTCCGATTTTCGTTCGGTAGTTAGTAGGATTAGATTAGATTAAAGTACCGCAACTGGTAATAATGTGATACCATATACATATGAAAATAAAGTTCAGTGTACACGGTTGTGTATTAGTTAACATTATTATTTCGACGTCAATAAGTTCTCGTCATCCTTCTATCTGGATTTTTACCGCGGATTCACTGAAAAAGGAAGAAAGCTTAAACCGTCTAAAAGTATATCGTTGACATCGAACCCCCGGCGAAAGAAAAAATACGAAAATTCTGCAATTCAACTTAAAGCCATAAGTGACTATGAAAATCGGTCAATTGACGACTACCCTGCGTGAAATTTCATATAATTTTCAATATCATTTAATTGTTATTATTTTTAATTTTCTACCTACTTTATTTTTATTTTATAAGTATGACCGTGTATTTTGTAGAAGTAAAATAAAAATGAAATAAAATTATACTATATGCATAGGTATATCATAAATTATAATATATTAATATTATATTTTTCACGTTTTTGACATCGCGAAATTTTTGTGTTCACACTTTTACAGCGACATTATGCGTATAATATACACGAGCGCGTGCGCTGACACGGTCACTGTAGGGCATTCGACTGATGACGAGTTATTCTCTCCAAGGTCATATTTTATTACGATAAAATAAATTTTGTGATTTGCGTCACGTCATAACTGATGGGGTACTATCCCGCATTATGCGATTTTGTATACAATAGTTCTATATAAGTACTCATATTATGAAGATGTATATTATACAAAGCTTTACTTTTTGTAATATCTATTCTATAAGCGTGATAAAATTACGTACTTTTTATCTGCGTACAGCAAATATTTTATACACTGTTGGTTTTATAAAGAAATCCACAGTAATTATCCTGTAATGTCTTTAATGATTAATGATTTACCTGCACTACTCATAATTATTAGTATATAATAATATTATATACGTTAAAAATACATGATGTTATAAGTTATTAATTATAATATTATAATATGTTTATTTCAAAAGTACTTTTAATAATAGGTGCGTAGGTACCAATTGAAGTCTTAATCTGTTTATAACGCCGTGAGGTACTGTATATATTAAACTACAGTATAATTAATTTTCGTATAATAAAATTATAATGTATTGATAAGGATATATATTATATTACATAATAATTTAACTAGTTTAAGTTATTTTAAATAAGCCAACGTTTTTTTTTTTTTTTTATAGGTAAAAGAAATATACAACTATACAAAATGTTGCACAACAAGTGTCAAGTATTAATGATGTAGGTGGTTTACATATCGTGAAAGAGGCGCGATGTAGGAGGACTCCCAATGGAGCTAACTACGAGTATTTAGGGGAATTTTTTATAAGCCAACGTTATAAAATATTTTTTGTTATCAATCATATTGAGTTTTCTCAAATATAAAAATACGCAATCGTGTAGTATACGAATCGAGTGTAGGTATTACTTACGATCGAATACAACTATAGATAAATTACAAGCTCGACTGTTAAGGAGCATCAAGTAAGTCCAAAAATACAGCACAATAGTCGATTGCTTCAAGTGATTAGCATTAGCAGCATTTTCCGTTCCCGTGGAAATCGTTTTTTGGGAGATTGTTTTTACTTAAGACCTAAGGCCCACGAGGAGGTAGGAGACAGCGTAAAAGGTAACTTCGAAAAACCACTTACCAGACTCACAGGCCGAATGAATAACCGTCCAATCCAGGTCGTCGTTGTACAGATCCACGACAACGGAGCCGTGTTCGAGCATGAGCCGCATCAGCGACACGTTGTTGCGGGCGACGGCCAATTGCAGAGGCGCCCGAGAAGAGCCGGGCGTACGGTTCACGCAGGCTCCCGCTAACACCATCAGCCTGGCCACCGTATCTTTTTGCCAGTGCAGCGCGGTCAACAGCGGCGTTCGGGACTTGTGATCGAAGATGTCTATGCTGGCGCCAGCCCGGAGCAACACCGCAGCCGCCTCCTCGTTTCCCCGTTTGGCGGCCAAGTGCAGCGCCGTTTCCTGTTTGTACGTCCGGAAGTCGATCAGTTTTCGGTCGTTAGTTCGCAATACCATCGTCTGTAGGATCTGGACGGGGAACTCGTAAAATACGGCGAAATGTAGGCACGTCCAACTGCGCAAGCATACACAAAAATGTCAATGTTAAACAAATACAACGTCAATTTTTTAACGATAAAACTCATATATAATATTATAAATAGTCAATTTATAATATTCTAAAAATGTCATTGTAACTACACTGTTATTATTATATTTGATTATGGAGATAAATTTTGCATAACAGTGTGAAGCATCTTTTCAAACTTATTCAAATAGTAAAATTTACAAAATGAATAACAACGTTCTTTTAACTTTTGCTGTAAATACACACAAGACCAAAAGAGTGTTGATTTAACATTAAAGTTATTCAATTTTACATCATATAGTGTTATTTTGTAATCGTTTACAACGGCATTTTCTTCGCTTGTTGTCACAAAAAAAAAAAAAAAAAAAAAATACCCAAGGAACGTTGATCAAATTTTGCACAATTTGTAATTTTACTTTAGACTCTACACTACAATGTGCACTAGAACAATATTATTACAACAAGTAGAACAGTTATTTCGATGATGTACTTTGTATTGTTTTCCAGAGCTAGGTTACTATCTGCTTGATGATCGTTGTTAAACACATACGGATTTTCGAATCGTGATTCTGCACAATAAAAAGTTTTTATCTTATATTTTTGGAAATTTTAATGTCGTTTTTTCGATTAATTTTTCGATGAGTATTCAAGGGTTTTTATGGTATTTAACACAACAAATCCGATTTTTTTATTAGATATTAAACTTTGAGAGTTTTACTTGGCAAGTAAACTTATAACGTGCCAATAACAAGATTTTTACCTCATCATTATTAATAATCGTTATTTTTCGTTCAAATCCGTACGACGTAAAAATCGATATAACAAGTGACGACGAAAGGACTAAAGGAAAGTAATTGGAATATTTACTTTACAAGACACGGTTAAATCGATAGTAACGAGTAAGTTACATCAATGCTCAAATTTTAGTGCGTTCAAATTACCCGTATAGGTCGTGTACTGCGAGATCTGCACCCTTCTCCAGCAAGAATTGCACTACCCTCACGTGCTTTCTCTTCGTGGCCAACAGCAGTGCCGTGAGTCCTGTCGACGCGTCCTTGTATTCTATGTCTGCTCCGCGGTTGAGCAGCTTATTCATCAGTATAGTGTTGTCTCGCATCGCGGCTTTGTAAAACGCCTTGTTAACTACGCTTTTCGGAATGTCGCAGTCTGTCAGTACGTTTAAACATCGTCTGCGAAAAGAGACAAGGCACATTACCAGCCGTTTATTATCATTGGCGATGAGGGAAATATTTTACCGTAAATATAACGTTCAATAAAATTACCGTAATTTTTTTTTTTTTTTTATGGTCATTAGTGCAACACACTAGCTCAATACATTTGTTACGATGGCAGTGATATTTTTATTATTAACATTGTATCAGTCAACAACCAGCGGACATTTATAATATATTATATTATTGCTATTAAAAATAATATACTGTTATCATGCAAATCATTCTAGTATTAACTCAGTGTATCTTTACAATAATATTATGTAACACGCCCACCCGTACTCTTAACCGAAAAATGTAACGGTTTTACAATAACGTGTTTTTTGTGTATGTGTATACTACATACGATTCATGAAGTAGAAAAAATGATTTTCAAAAGTCAACATTAAAAACTCCTGTATTTTTCAAAATTATCGAGAAAAGAATTTTTAGACAAAACTAGTTTTTATCAAAATCAATTTTGCTATACTCAAAAACGAATAATCATTAATATATTTTATTTTAACCAAATTTTATATTATTATTATAATATCTTTACTCTTTTCGACTAGTTGATAGGAATACAATGACGAATTCGACTATTGATTTTGTCGAACCTTAAGAATTGTTAAATGGTACGGAGATGTGATCTTATTTTACGTATTATTATTGTTATTATTCCTTATTATTACCTACCTATTAATAATATGAATTTTTCGTCTATGAAATATTTGTATCGACGAAACATTCAAAATAAAGAAAACATACCTACTGCAACGAAGAGGTTACCTATATACTTTCCATTTTTCTAACTAATACCCCGTGGCAAAAAATAATACCCCCCCCCCCCCAAGTGACACCATTACCTTAAAAGTGTACGACATTACAACATTTTTGGCGCCAATATTAAAACTGATATTCACAAATAAATATTATGTACTTTTCGTTCATCAACGTAGCCAAGTTCGACGGCTTGTGGTCAGCACTGTCCATGACGGCCGAGTCGGTGCCGTGACCAATGAGCAGCCCGATCACTTGATGTCTGCAGTGCAACATACACAAACGCGCAGGCGTCTTCATGTACTTGTTTCCGGTGTTGGGGTCGGCACCGCGGTTCAGCAGCAACCGGACGATGCGCTGGTGGGTGGACTGCGCGGCCACGTGCACCGGATGGTCGGCCGCCCGGCCGGTGGGATGGTGAGCCAAGCGTCGGTTGCGCGTAATCGACCGCTTCGCCGCCGAGTAGTTTCCCAGCTCGATCGCGCCCCGAAGATCCGAGGCTGACGTCCGCTTCCGGTAGTAGCGCCGCAGCACGCGCATAACGCGATTTATTCTTATTTTGAGGATAATATTATTCACCTTCGTCCTTTGCCACGGTCCGTTTTCATGTGTTTCGATCAAGTCATCCCTTCGCATACATAATGCGTTTATAATACCTGAATTGAAACAAAACAATATAATAATAGATTAAAAAATATAATAGTATTATGTTTAATCGGTGTTCGAATTGCGAGAAAATATTATATGCGGATGAGTTAATCCAGAAATAACAACTATTTTAAATATGTATACATTATATTGTATTATATACGATTTGTTTTTAGAAAACTTTAATCTACCGTACAACTAATATAAATATAAATTAATTATTAAATTAATAATATAAATTATTCACATAATAACATATCCTAAAAAATATAGGCTGACAGACGGTTTCCGCTCAGAATCAGAACTTTTGAATTACAACATACCTAATACTTTATTCAAGTATCGCTGTTATTTTTCTTTAAACACAGATTAAAGAAACAAAAAAAATAATTATATACCTAGTTCTCTTTTATCTATGCAAATACAAATAAAATATACAACGATAAAAATAAACATCACAGCATACGACTGAAAAAACACTTATTATAAGTATGTGTATAAGCATGGGCGGAAATTGAGGGCTTTAGAGGCCAAGCCCCTCAAAACATACAAACAGATAAATTAGCCCCCATCAAACAAACTAAGTGGTTACTGGTCACTACTATAAATAATAAATACATAGACTTTCATTTAAAATATTGTTGGAACACCGGCATAATAAGAACAATTATATGAAAAAAAAATATCGGTGATCAATAAAACTTTAATTTACCTATCTTACTTATCTCTCAAAAGAAATAGTTAACAAACACTAATATAATAAATAATAAACATATTGAATACAAAAATTTATGTATGAATGTATGATATATATATATAAATGTCTAAAATAAATTACCAAGGGCATCAACTGTGTGGTTGCACCCGTTACTTTTAAAATAGTACTAATTGGCCTGTGCCATACTGAGATGTTTAAAATTAAAAATTTTCTTAAAAAGTATTTTTATTTTGACATTTATCAATATTGATGTACTGTCAATTATTATGATTGTTAATTATTTATTATATTTTAGATTTTAAATTAATATTTATATTAATGCAAATAATTCAGTACATGCGATGTATGGAAATAATTGAAAGCAGGATTATGTACATAAACGTATCTATTTTCATATGGCCATATTACAAAATGGCTTACTTGAAACTTCGCACACCACAAAAAAAAACTTGAAATTACAGTATTGATCTAAAAACGAATATGAAGTTTCAAAATTCAAAATTTATTCCTTTACTTAGATTTCGCATCAAATGTGGTTTTCATTGAAAAACAGTTTTTCGAGTCCTTTTGTTGTAATTTTTTCGAAAATCAAATTAATAAGTACATTAAAAGGTAGAGCGACATTCAACTAAACATTATAACTTGTTTTAAACAAATTTACAAACACCTTACACTCTAAAAAAGAAAAATTATTAGGTTTTTAATAAAAAAAAAAACCAACAGGTAACTGTGAGCTGTAAAAGAAAAAAAAATGTAAAATTTAACTTTTTTTTATGCACATTATTTTCTGGTATCTCATTTAATCATATCACCCTTTGGTTTTTCAAGGCATTTATTATAAACATTAGGTTTATTTAATTCATGTAGGTATAATATGTTTGCGAGTACAGAGAGTGGCTTTAATATGCAATAAGTATTTTTAAATATCAGTCTTCTCTAAAAAGATAGTTTATTTTTGCCTGTTTAAAAGATATTTTAATGATATAGACAAAAGGCATTTGAAATTCAGTAGCCAATATTTTAAAAGCCCACGAACGCAATTGAGGTTTAATATTTAAAACATGAATACTACGGTCTATTTACCAATTTCATTCAATGTTGCCAGAAGAAATAAATAAATATGTGAAAACAAATTTTAAAATAATGTATGGTCGGTTGAAGTGTTATTAAGTATGTTGTGGTGAAGAATTACTATTTTGTCGTAAACTTAACGGTCGTCTTAATTATCAATTCGACCTACATCCGGTCATACTTAAAATTTAATTCAATAATAATAGAAACGCGCGTTTGTGCGGACGGGAAAAAAATAAAAATCTGTCTAATTGAAACGTATAGAATTACTTAAAAGAGTGTGACAAATTCGGACACTGTCAACGTTTGGCCTTTCCAGACGTTTTTGTCGAAGGGGTCTTTTAATTGTTCCAAAAACTAATTCATTGAAGTTTATTAGAATTCATTATGACAATATAACGAGATTTTCAACCTCGGGAAAAGAATTTTAATTTGAACATTTAGACGTCTGGCAGTCGATCCCGGTCGGGACCGATCACATCGACGATAATTGCCATCAAAATATTATCAATTAATATCGACTATTTTAGTTGTATTACACTTACTGAAAAAACATTATTTTCACACATAAGCCTATTTGTTTTAAACTATAACTTTTATTTAATGAGTGATCCTAAAACAGCGTTTTTGACAAAATTATTGAATTAACAAAAAAATTACATAATTGCATTCGTACCATTTGCGTCATTAACACTGAATTCGTTCGAATTATCAACTCTATCGCGGTTGTATTCAATTTTAATTATTGGAATTTCATATTTTTAATATTCATATTGACACCGTCGACGAATGGAATTTTATTATTATAGAAAAGTGCGTGACGCACCGTGTATTACACGTGCCGCGTTTTACGAATAACCAATTAAACACCTATTTCGTTTCAACGAAGTGAAATTAAGTAAAGACAAAAAGGACTGCCTTTAGTAAAAAGTGATGGCCAATGATTAACAATAATTGTAATTAATAAAGACGACATAAAAATAACGTATTAAACAATATTAATAGTAGTACTCACAGTTTTCTCAACCGCGACCTCGTTCCGCCAACGGTTTTAATTTGACGACTAAAACGACCGAACTTATTGAAAACCAATACTGTAAAATCCGATTACAAGTTAACGTAAATAGATAAGAGAAGTTCCTAATAATAACAGTACCTACGCGTTGCGCGTACAGTGTGATTTAGTTTCACCACGAACCGTGCAGATAATATTAATATGTGAATCCCCAGACATTATCTGTGGGCGTTACGATGCATTTTATAGCGATGTATCATATTAATATTATGATAAACAATAAACTATTATTTCAGGGTGATGTCGTTAATTTTTTTCATGACCAAAATAAAGTTCACATATTTTAAAAGTGCAATATAAATGTTTTAATGAGATATTGACCGGTTCAATATCGCTCTGTATATGTATTATACACAACGCTGTTGTGTGATCCGATAATCAAACAGGTATTTTAAACCGAATGATATTATAATACTTTATTACTATCGTGCCCTATCCACCCGAACGAGATAATATTTCATTTTACTTTACGGTCTTATTTTACTCGTGCGAAGTGCTACCACTGGGTACCACCACAGCACCTCCCCACCCAGCACAGCGGTAGGTACAGCCGTTCATGGGATTAAATACGCGTACGTTGTACCTATAATAATATTATTAAACCCACAACGTGAATTTTATTTTGTTGTAATTTTTTTAATTATGATTTAATTACATCATACTGCAGCAACTGTTAATAGCTAAATAACATATTACTATTTATAACGTACAGTACCTATATTGGCTATATTTCCGTTTAGGTTTCGAAGAAATCCGTACAGAGTATATTATTATTTATTATCATACTAATATAATTGAATATAATTTATACTATTATATATATATATATATATATATATATATATATATAATTTATACTATTATATATATATATATAATTAAATATTAGATATTAAAGTGTCTGATAAACGTTGCGCATTCTTAACATTCAAGTATCCAGTTATGAGGAACTAAACCGTGTTAATGTTAGGAATTTAGGATTATGAATTGTAATAGTTATTATTGTTTAAATTTTATCAATTATTGTAATTTATAACTGATAATTATTAGAAAAATAATATTATCTAGATTCTACTGATTCTAGATTTCAGAATTTTATTTAGATGCATTACGTATGTGTGTGTGAACTATGAACGTCGCGGCGTCGATCAGTTAATTTTTCAAAATAAGTGACATTTGTCAATAACTATATTGTCTATATTAATATATGGGTCACCATTTTTCAATAAAGCACACGTCAAGCGGCTTTTACAAAATTATATGTTCATATAAGCTATATTCGATTATCCGACTAAATTTAATATCGAGTTATTATATCATTTTCTATAGTAACCTTATTAAAATTTAACATGAAATAATTTGAAAAAGAATAAAAATTTTTAATAATTATTTACGATTGGGTAGATGTATAAAATAAATTATTTCTACAACTTAGATATTTATGTATGTAGGAACGACCTCAGAAAAAAAATCGTGGGGGTACAGTCTTCAAAATTGCTGACTAAAATTATTTTGACCTTTTTTTGTTTTTTACTGTCTATGTGCCCCCCTCCATAGAACATTTCTGAATCCGCTCTTGTCCCCCCCCCCCCCCCAAATAAGTTTATAAATACGCCACTAATATTTACATTTGCTAGTTGTACGATGAGTTGCATAATTTCAATAAGATTCATAATAAAATGGGATTTAACTTTAAAAACGAAAAAACACATACTTACTGAACATAGTTAAACAGCTACACTTACAATGATCTGTGGTTGCATATATTTTAGCAAACGTGCCATAAATGCAATTAAATAATTATATCGATATAGGTCATCCGCGGTACACATTATTATATGTTGAATTAAATTTTATCAATAAAATCTGCAAATTGAGCATATTTAATTTTATCAATAAAATCTGTAGCGATGCGTGGAGGATTCAAGACTATTCACATATTTCAATGATTTCAATGATATAATTTACAAAAATATTATTGTGAATAGACATACACAATTACAATGTAATATATTTACATATATATTATAATATTAACTTATATTATGTAGTACGCTAATATATTATATATTAAGTATATACTATGTATGTGTGTACAGTATGTAATATATTATATTTAAGGCTGTTTACCCTGTCGACGTGTAGATGTATGGACATTTCGTGGGACTATAAGAGAGTGGATAGGTGTGGGAGCCACAGTATAGGCGGAGGAATGGGGGGGGTTACTGGCCAGTCGCCCTGATTACGCGGGTTGGCGAGGTGGGTGGGGGAGCCAGTTTAGGTGGGGAGTGGGTCGGGAGCCATTGTATAGGCCAGTGGAGTAGGAAGAAGGAGTCACTGGGTTGACGGGGGCTGAAGTTGAGGAGTTCAGAACAGGCTATTTCGTACTACTAATAACAATAATAATAATTGATGCGATGATCATATCTTCATCACGCGGATCCGGGGCTTGGAGAGTTGATGAATACGAAGCAATGGCTAGTAAATAAGTGACAATGGCTTCATGGAAAAGCACTTTTTATCGTCGTCCGCTTTTGGTATTGGCTGGTATTTAGCCAATCGTTCAATGTTTTTCGACGCCTCATACTTAAGAACTGCATTAGATACGCTGCAGTTTCAGTTCTTGCTAGTTGAGGCGGTGGATGATTAACTTCAATTTTTTATCGGGAGAATTAGAGCCCTTTTTGCACTATGGAATCTGGTGACCAACTTCTGTGAAATAGTATGTACGATATAATGATATTGTGATATGTATTGTATACACACAGCGTCGTGGATAATACGAAGACGAACTCAAATGAAAATAATTAGACACTTACCCCCACACCTCCTCAAAAGACGGCCCTATATGTATTATTTCAATATTCTACTTAAAAAAATATTAAAAGAAATTACAATATTTGATAGTTGTATCACATTATATCACGACATCATGAAATCGTACATCTTAATGTGATTCAGCTATAAAGTAAAAAGTAAGGTGCCTATCCATCCTATTCTATGATAATTTAAACTGTGTCTAATGTGTGCAGTCGGAGGCACATTAATATTTGCACAGAATCGTCTATTTGACCTCGAGAAAAAAAGGGTAACTACCTGAAATATAATACTTAGTCACTGTATGATCGGTAATAATTAAAGTAATCACTAGTCCGTACTCCGTACTATATGCGTATGTAATAAAGCCAATATCTGACTATAATATTATTGTGGAACATAAAATCTGTGTAATAATCAATACTGCATTGATTAAGCTTAAATTGTAGTCTTGGTTTACTTTAGATGACACGAATGTATGTCATGTACATTTGAATCGAGCTATATAATAATATGTAGGTTTACATTATGTGTTTTATATATTTATTTTTTATACAATACGACTATTGACTGGGAACTATGGAGAAGACGGTATAACATTTTTAATCCCGAAAACATTACCATGCCCATATAATACCTATAGGTATACTTGTAATAATTATTTACAATACCAACGTGATTTTAATAAAACTAAAATAAAGTAAACAATATACCTATTGGTAGAATAATTTATATTGATGACTGATGTATACATTATGTTATCTCTAATATAAAACGAAAAAAATTAATGCCACTTAAATGATTTCGGATTTTCGAAGCTGAATTTAATTCTCATTACGCCCCGTCACCCTCAACCACGCAGATGGTTGGCGCATATTACATAATTATATATTATATGTGGTCGCTATGTAACATCTTCATCGTCTTTTCATCACTAAAATCGTTAATTCCCCTCCATACCATAATACACGCGTTAATAAAAATAAGAAACATAATAACAATAAAATGCCCCATCAAAAAGCCAGTATATAACACGAATGTTTCGCGTAGCGGAAAGTCAACTTTTGTAGATTTCAAGTGCATTAGCAATACAGGGAATATCAAACGAATATCATATACATACAGATATATAGCATAGACTTACAGAATAATATGTACAAGTACATCAATTTATATACATGTAGATATGTATATTTGTATATATATATATTATATACGTATGTACGCTGGTCGCGTTTCCCCTTTCCGGTTTAACCAACCGGCGGATTATTGTGCACACATCAGTTCCGGTCCCTCTGGGCTCGTGTTTGCTGTTGTCAAAATAAATTGATAACCGACTCAACAGCGGTGATGGGCCGGAGAAGGGTCGTACATATATACTCGTACAATCGACCATCCAATGACAATAAAAGGAATGTTCTGGAATAACGATATTTGACTAATCGCCGAATATTACCGTATACATTTATAACACATACGATTAGACGGTTTAGACTGAATGTATGGTCATTATTTTATAAATTATGATAAATTCACAATATTATTTTGATTTAATGTAGAGTTTGAATTGCCCAAATAATAAGTAATATCATTCATTTTTGTTTTTAACAATGTCGTCATAATAATGTCTTCAACATCAGTATTATTCAATACGATTTTATCTGCAGCACTAAGCAATAGGTATGCCTTTCTAATTATTATTTGTATAAACAGCTCGCTGCCCTTATTAACCTGCAGCTACAATATACAGGGAAAACTTCCTATATTTTATTGTTAAAGTCTGTCACAACCAGTAGAGACAAGTAAATCGTTCTAAAAAAAGAGCAGACGATTTTGAAATTAATTAATGCGTTGTATTCGGAGTACCGAAAGTTTGTAGGAGACCTATAGATCCACAAACATAATTTGTGTGATCACGAAACAAAAATAAAAACAATTTCATAAGCTTGGAACAAAATATGGTTTACTTAAAGGATGGTTCAGTAGTAAATGTTTGAAAAAATCAACAATTCAATTTGTCACTAATGATCAAGTTAATATAAAAATGTTGAATTGTCAGTGTCAGAAATTTTGAAAAATATTTCAGAAGGGCAAAAATACCTTCCCAATCTAGTCAGAATGCATGTTTTAAAAATAACGTCTTATTTTAATGTAATAGTCTACGTCATGATCAATTGTCGTGAAAAAATAAATAATAAGATTATTATTTCATAATTATATTTTATAGGTAACACTGTCATTTATAAAATGTAATAAACAATTATATTCTTTTATTATAATAATATTATATTATATTTAATTATATAAATATATGTTTTTTTTTTTCGTGAAAAATAAATTAAATTATAATATTATAATAAATATAATGTATTGATGGTGTACGAAAAATATAATATAATATAATTTATTGGTAAATAACAAAAATAATTATTTGTATAATTATACAAAGTAAAAAATATAATATAAGTATTGTCCATTTCATGAAATGGATGTGTATATTGTACATAATACGTATAATGATATTTTCGTGAAAATTCAAAATCTGGACGAATTTCAAAATCTGAAATGAGTGGTTTCACTATGCGGATGCGAAATTTACATTAAATATTATACAACAAACTACACGTCATTTACTATACAAATACATTACATGTATACATATTATATTATGTACATAAATTTACACATTTTAACACGACTACGGTGTTTACGCGCGTGCACCAATAACTACCTACTCTAATAAAATGTAACCGTGCAGCTTAATTATAAAAAAAACAATCATCGCATTATATCCTGCACAAAATCCTGAAAAAAAAAATCCTGCTTAAAGAATATTAGTTTTCGATTTAAAGGTTTACTAATGAATTCGTGACGATTTTTTTTTTATAATGTCAATTCTGTTTGTTTTCCGGAAAAAAAAAAAAACAAGATTAATACACCGAATCGTCGTAATGTCGTATTACATTGTATATTTATATATTATTATGACGACTGTTGTTCGTCTTAGAACGGTTTTCACACGCCCTTTTACGAGCCCATTAAATGTTCGTTAAACGGCCATCAATAATACTCGGTCGACCAAACGCATATTACAATACTATACCTAATATTATTATGTTATTTCTTAATCGCGCGACATACGTTCAGCGCGAATTTACCGATCCAAACGTCCTTCGCGTCTCTGCCCGACCATGCGCATCCGAGACGAATAATATGATATATAGCATGCTCATGTAATAATACATAATAATATCATGCGTGCCCATATATTATAATATATATATATATACGAAGAGTAAATACATTAATACGAATTTAGGTCATTCCGCCGCACGTAATAAACGTCACTGCACGTATGTGCGTATACGACGCGCCTACGTGTTCTACAGCTATACGACGATAATATCATAAAGATGGCAATAATAATAATAACAAGAGTAATAATGATATAATATAAACGGCACACCAATTCATAATATGTTATATTTGGTCGAAGACGACTGCTTGCCGATATATTATAATATTTTATTTCATATCGGCTGGAACCGGAGAGACAGTTCAATTAAAAGAAATGAAAAATATACGCGTGTACAATTGTCGTGTTGCACTTAACGTCTTCCGGTAACACGTGTCTGTATAGCTATATCATTGTATTTTATATTATCGTATTCGAATTTTTCATTAATTTCCCGCGTCCGGTCCACCTGCTAGACGACCGACATAATATACTTTCGTGTATAATTCGAGATAAAGACGTCCATCATCGACGCGTATAGGTAAATTAACACGTATAAAGTGCACATATAAGTATATATCTAATATGTTGTTACCAGCTACGTTTTTTTTATTTTTTATACGAGAACACAAACAACGATAATATCGTGTAATTCATTTTTTTTTTTAGTTAACGCGCCATACGCGTATATATTATGATTGTTAAACACAATTTTAAAGTACCTACTAATATACTTGTTGTATTATATAAAACAATAAATGAAAAATAAAATGCTAATCAAGTCGGCTATAATCTATGGTTGACACTCTACGCAATTAAAATAGACCTAAAACATTGTAAAATCTGATCAACCTTGCAGGAGCCGATATCCACGATATCCCGATTGTTAAAACCTCCGTTCAACAACAATCATTCAATATGTTAATATAAAGTTGTAGCTTAATTAAGAATAGATATTCGGGTGGTGGAGGGAGATTTATGTTTAATGTATACATATGAAAATGGTACACTATAATATATAAATATCTAACGATACAATATATAGCTATAAATTTAATAAACCATTTAAATTCATTGGTAATATTCACATTAATTAAATATTTCTTTATTTAAGTAAAATGTTTGAAAAAATAAAAATATTTCGATTATTTATATAAAGTTGTACAATATTAAATTATCAACCAATTCTACGTAAGTAATCTAGCCTTAATATTTTATTTTACATATTCGTATTTTTTGATTTCTTCATAAAATAGTTTTTTTTTTTTTATGATTCCATTACATAAATGTTTAGGTTTTTAATATTATATGTTCAATTTTAGAAGTAATAAGTTGCAAAAAAAAAAAAAAAAATGATCGATCAAACACAAAGATAAAAAGAACTAATAATAATTGTGGAATCATTTATAGTTATTAATGAACATTAAACAATAGTATTACAACAATACAAGTAATACAACATAGACAAATTGTAACATACAATTCTTTGTCTTATCCCAACATTAAAAATATTACATTTTTTTTTATTTCTACGAAATCTTAAATACACGAGTCTTTACTACATATTTTATTCAACCACTACGAAGCATTAAAATTTCGTTAATGTCGAGACTAAATTGACAATTTTCGAGTATCATCTACATATCATTTACAAAACCTAAGGCACTATAGATGTCTACAATCTACATATATATAGGTTAACACTAATAATCACTAACAAATTAGATTTTGAATTAATTTACATATGCAAATAATACTACCTATATACAACCACTACGGGATATTATAGTCTATAACTATATAATAAGTATTTTAAAGACGGGTAAGTCAATGATTTTTTTTAACTTTGTTAACTATTTATTGTTAAGTTAATAAACATAAGTAAAAACAATTTAAAAGCTAGAATTTAATTTAATTTTTGATTAATTTAATTAAGTTAAAAGTTAGATAATATACATTTTTTAAAACTTTTTATTAAATTAAGAAAAGTGTACATTTTTTTTTTTTGTTTATAACACTATAGCTTCTTTAATTATTTTTATCAATTCAAAACTATATACACCTTGTGTTTATGAATTATTTCTATATTACAGTACTCCATTTAAGTTTTTCGTCACTAAAAATAACAACTCACAATGAACATTACTCGAAATATTTTTTGACACGAAAAAAAAATTGATTGAAATATAATAAAATTAAATACGATCCAAAACATAATAAATTACCAACTTAATTTCTTAAAATAAAAATTGAATTTTTTGATTCCATATCAGTTCATGGTTAACGGAAATTAAAAAGTATAACTATAGTAAGTTAAAAATTTAAAATATGAATAACTTTCAATCTTGTTAACATTCAATAACCTTCATTACTCGTATATAATTAGAATTTAGAATTAGAATGTTGTATCTTTCAAGAAATTGTACAGTTGTTTAATTTTGGAAAAAGAAAACGTTGTAAAAACCAACGTAAATAGCGAGAACGGAACATAAGAGGGGGATATACCTACATAATAATATATTTAATCAGCTCGCTTTACGATAGTATAATATCAGCTAATAGTGATTTTGATGTGTGTGTGTGTGTGTGAATTTAATGACGAATAGTGTGCTTCAGTAAATACAGAAAAAAACTAATACAAAATATATGATAATAACAAATAAAGAGAAAACAGTATATTTTTACTAAGGCTTAAAGGTTTATCAAGATCTTGGGACCAATCTCGTCTGAAACTTACCAGCCATCGTTGTACTTAAAGGTTAAGTATACTATATTGCCATAGGCCATAGGGCATATGCACAATATATGATATTATTATACATAGATATGATTATTATTTTTATACAAAACGTACTTTCTACTGCAGGCTTCTGTTAAACGAGGGTGTCAAGCAATTGAAGGTCATTATATAGCTTCTTCGACGGCGGGTAGTAGTGCGGGCGTTGTCGTTCGACTGAATAGGAAGCGACGATCAACGAGTGGGTTGATGGGGTGGTGTAGAATCGGGGAGAGAAAACGTTTAAATTTTTATTTTTTGCCACTCCATATATATATATATATATATTAGAAGTGTTGGACAACGCTTCGTATATATAGCGTACAACGAATAATATTATAAAAGTATATTATATTGAATTTTGAAAAATCTTTTCGATTCTCGTGATGGTATGGTGCGGACGGAGTCCGACGGAAATTGCAAAAACCGAATATACGCGCGTCCTCCTATACATGGGCGCATTATAATATTATATTCAATATTGTATAGAGTGAATATATAAAAGGATCGACTACGGCGCCGGGACGGCGGACGGACTGATGGACGACGACAGACGATTTTCTGGAGGGCCGTTTATTCTTCACGCGCCCCCGGTAATTGTAGTGTGCCAGAATCAATTTCGGGACAACGCGCGCACGCACATACACACACTTTATACTAAATATATATATACTATTGTATACGATTAGGTCTCCTGTAAGAGCGTCACACAAAGGGTCATTCTGTATTATATTTAATATTATTATATATATACACAAATCGGCTATTGCTCGAGACACGTACGCGACGACTCTCTTCGACACGTCCGCTTTCAACCGCCGGCCAGTTCTGTCGGCTTACAATAATATTCTTTCGACAAAATCGGACGAATATTCACCGCGTCGCGACCATAGCCAAATATTAAGTAGTATACTATATAAACCGTTCGTCCTACACAACCCGCCATGCATAGGTTACTAAGTGTCAAGATCGTGCATACGTACTGAGATTCCCGATAAAACCTTTAAGAACGAGTTAATGAGTTCCGAGTGGTTTTAGTTTCATAGGTACTAATTATTAAATCCCGTCAAACTTTTTGAAAAAAAAAATGTCTCTTCCCATTATCGCATTGACTACTATTAGGGCTGTCTGTGACAAAATATATTCTATTGGTATGGTTAAAAGTGATGTTTTCTTTTTAATGTTAATTTTGAAAAACTTGATTAATGTGTTTAAACTTTAATATAATATGTCTTTATAATTCAATTGTGTAAAATAATAACCAAGTATACATTTAACGCCTTAGGTATGTTGATAGCAATACATTTCGTATAACTGTATTGTATATTTTTCCAAAAACATTCTTTTTTTTTTTTAATTTTACACTTTTCTCTTTCTCGCTCACTTGATATATATGAATAATTTTGAATTATATACGTTTCTAACAATGTTAGGTCCCTCCCAAACTTCACTTTTAGTCTCTTTTCTTTCAACCATTTATTATTTCTCTTTAGTATGGTCATCGCTAATATTCACCTCTGCAGCATCTTCATGCACATATCTTTTGCGTCTATTCTAATGGCCGTCAGCAAAAAATGGGTAACAAAAAAAAATGATATACAAATAATTTGCATTCTGTTTATTTTTTTAAAGTAAAAACATTGTTTGCTCGCTAATATGCATACTTACACTTTTTATTCAAGTAGCTATAGCTAATTTCTAATTTCATACAATTTAAATGTTGTTAATATTTAAACTCAAATTTTTAATTTTGAAATGTAAATAATCAAAATTGTATATTTTTTATAGAATCGTGCTTTAGAGAAAACTCGGGTTTGAACTGTTTTAAGTATGATTCTATACTTATTGCAGGCTACTATTATTTCAATTCCATTTCGATAGTTTTTTTTTTCTATTAAAATATTTATTTAGGATAGCAAAAGTGCCCAATGATACACTTTAATGACTCGTGCTTAACCTGTTGTAAATATTCTATGTAGATTTATAGGAATTGAGTAATTCGACTTCGGCGAATAACGGCAAATACCTACTATGTCGCTGTATAGGTAGTTGGCTATCGATTATGGTAAATCGAATAGTGTTAATACAATATTTATTGGGTATGGCGACACGGAGTTTTGTTTGCAATGTGTTTATAGATATTAATCCAACGCAGAATGTTCTAAACGGGTGTACAATAGAGTATTATAGATATTTTAAACGTTTAAATCAATAACTACTTTTTAAATAATAGCTAAAATTTTTTTTTTTATGATTTAAGAGATTTTAGCAAGATACTATTTTTATTTCGACGATAATGGTTAGGTAGGACATGGCATATGTGTTGCTAACACCAGCACCTTCAGGCTACTGATGCGTCCGCTATGCCCAAATAGTTAGAATATGTAGAAAATATTAGAAAACATGAACAATTTAGAAATATTAAAACATCAAATGGATTTTATTTGGCGAGCGTTTGTATCGTTAAAACATCGCGTTTATTTGACTTATTAGTTATTATATATTATTCGCCAAGACGGGAATCGGCTAACTATATATAAACGTTAAATGTTTCAACCGACAGTATTCCGACTGCTGCAGCCATCAGAGGACCTATCGACTTGTTGATTTCGTTGACACCAGCCAGGTCGAGTACGCTTCGAATTCGATGGCCAGACAACGTGCCACAATCTCTTTAAGAATGGAGGTTTTTGCATTTTTTTCAGATTTTTATTTACTGCGGCATCCGGTCCAACACAGTGGACAATACTATCGTACACCGGATCGTAGATCAACCACACGATTCCCACCGCTAGGCCCACCATCAAAACGATCAGAAAAACGTCCGCGTTGCCAAGTGTAGTACGAGTGTAATCGTCAGGTTCAGCCAGCGGCAGACGGAGATTCCGGGAGTCGCGGCGACTCGACGTCGTCCGGCACGAAGAGCGCCGTCTCCGGTCTTCGTAGTTTTCGAATTCCTCGCCAAGCACATTATCGTACCGCTCAGACTGCGGCATGACGTGGTCTGTGGCTAAAACATTAATATTTTGTTCGGCGGCAGTGTTATAATACGTAATATACAGTACGTTTTATTGTTGTTGCTATACTCGTGTAGATACCTATGGAAACCGCGCGCTACTATTTGACGAAATACGTATACCTACATAACTAGTGAAATACCCGACTATATCTCATGCTATATTATTTGTCGTATAACGGGACTATATATTATTTAAAAATCACGAGCAAATTATAATATAATTCACTGTTTGATTGTTTAATAATAATATCGTGAAAACATTTTATTTTTGTATTTTCCTTGATCTCGACGTGAAACCGGATAGATAGGTTTAAATCGACTATTCTTCTACGAATTCATAAAAAATATGCTTTTTTCGAACAGTATCTTAACAGATATATACTTATACGCAATAATATGCTCTTGTACTGCAATGCATATTTAACCCTCATAATATTAAATAACATAAAATGTTATGTACACGAGTATAACATTGCTGTAAATGTTGAGTTCTGTATTATATATATGTATATATTGAAATAAACAATGTTTCATCGTGATACGGTATTTTTAAGCAACGCATTAGATTTCGTTAAAAAATGCACAGTATTTATTATATAAAAACTTAGGTTTCGGTTTATTAAATTGATGTTCATCAGACATTGCACCGCTTACATTATATAGTTACGACACTGATTATATTTGTATAATATAATATAGTATCAGTGGTACAAGTGCTTATACATTTTACAAGTACAATAATTATTGTTCAAATAATATTAAATTGAATACACTATATTATATCGACTAAAATATTCTAACCTTGCCTTAGGATAACAATTCAATACGTTGTAAGTATTATATTATTAAAGTAAGCCCAATCAATTAATTTTTTGCGTGTTAAGTACTTTTATAAGTCATCCAAAACGTCTTCCACGATATTACCGACTCTTGCCGTTCCCCGATAAAAATACACTCGTTCTGTATACTGCGAGTGTGTTTATCGCGTGCGGGTGTAAAGAAGTCGCTTGTCGTTTCTGTTTGTTTTGATGTCGAACGACTAAAAGCCCACTTGTCTTGTGCGCGCGGCGTCGATGCACCCTCGCGCGTGAGCAAGCCGATAATCGCGTTATATACCTCCGAAAACAATATATTATTATTATTTTGACCGTCCTGCAAGACGGGTGGGAAGGATCGAACTCGAGTGAGACGTCAATTGTGCGTTTAATGTATATAGCACCGCAATAGCACTTTAAGGTACCTACATACGGGTGTATTTTTTTTTTGTACATCACAGGGTAGGATCGATTTAGGTGGCGAAGGAGTCAAGGGGCTTAGTTAAATATCTATTCAACGCTCAAATTAGTCACTCCAAATTGCTGCTACAGGTGGATGTAAATGTAATGCGTGTTTAAAAATTGAATTAGCTACCGAAAATTGAAATTGCGCCGATATACCTCCTCCGAAAACATTAATATATTATTATTTCAATCGTCCTGCAAGACGGCGAGAATAATAGAAGTCTAGTAAATAAATAAATCAATTTTACGTATAATATATTATACAGAACGATTCACCAACATAGTTACCTCTTTTTTTTAATGCAGTTATTCAAAACCTAGTACGCACATTTACATAAATCGAAACAATTGTATCTACAATGTTTTCAATAATTACACACTTTAATTATAATAACATTAATATTTAAAATATAATATGATATGACATTGCATAAGATGAGCGTTTACCTCTACGTATATAAATTATAATATTAAACAGAAACGAATAGAGCATTAAAAAAAATAATATACGCTAAATATAAACAATAAAAAGAACATCGTTTAAAAAACAAAAAATTATATAACTACATAGAGTACTCATTAAGTAGTAAAAAAATTATGAAATTTAACAATATAGTCTTAAAGTTTATTTTAAGTTCAAAAAATCAGAATCTATCATCAAATAAAAAAACAATGGTAAATATAAACTCGGTGAATACTTACGCGCTGCAGTAATCTCAATAATATTCCGGTTTCACACTTTTTTCTGTTGTAATTATATTCAATAAATTTATATTACTGTTTGAGTTATTTGACTATAGATATCCATTATTATGTTTAACGTTATACACTGCTACACGCTGCGTAAAATATTTTTTTCATTATTTCACCATAAAAGTAACACTACTCTACAGTTGTTTGACATAAATTACTTGCGCATATCGTTATAAACCACAATAATACATGGAAAAAAATTGGAGAGCGTATTTCAAAAAAATTGTATTACAAGAAAAAGAAAAAAAAATAATAAATAATTCACGGACGACCGATTGCACAGAAATAAATTATATTGCGTTTTCGTCTTGATGTTGCGCGTTTCGGGTACGTTTCGAGTGCCACATTTATTTTTAACTACAGGACAATAGCAATAGAGATGATTACTGTCAAAAAAAAAAAAAAATAAAATACACTGTCATTAAAGTTTATGTACGAGAAACGTTTAATTTACTCATTTCCGAGTGCTTTTATAATATTGTATTATTATAGTTTGTGTACAGTAACCCGGAAACTAGTCGTGGGAGAGCAATGCATGCAGCAGCAATATTTGACGAAATAAGAAATTTTATTATTCCAAATTATTATACTTGATATGTTTTTGTATATACAGTTTACAGGTAGGACGATTTGGTAACGTAATCATTGTGCATGTGTATTTATTCAAAAAAGTAATTTTATAATAATTAATATTATATACAGATGATTACAGAAATTACAATCGTTGGTCGTTGAATAAATAAATAATATTACAATCAATAAATTATAATCACATCATTTGAATTTAATATATTACACTTATGCGTAGATGATAATATATTTTAATAATTGCAATGTCGAAAATTAGTTATAAATATAATATTTAACACAAAGTTATCAATTATCATAATTTGTAACCACATTCATATTATAAATTAAAATTAATTTGCACAGCACATTTTCTAGTAGCATAAGCGTTGCAGGTACTTAAACGAAGGGAATTTATAATAAAAATATTTTTGTGGTCAGTCACTTACTTGTATTGTCTCCTTTTTAAAGATGTAACTAGGTATAACTTAATGAATTCACAGAAAAACTGTTAACTTTATCTATTAAATACCACTTCATAGTCTTAAAATTCACATTAAATGTTTGGCAGATAAGCTGTAAAACTTAATAATTTGTGTTGTACCCTTTCATTTAGGCTCCTATTACTTTTATATAACAATAAAAAATTTTAAAGTTGAACACATCACTAGTAATTTTAGTATTATTTTGCATCAAACTTTTAAATAAGCCAATCATTAAAATTTATTGCAAATTGATTTTAAAAATTTACGATTTTTCAAAGCCTTACATATAAATAAGAGTTTATATATCATATATATATTATACATATATAAGGGATGCTTCAATATTAGTACGATAATTTATAAAACAAAATAAGTAGTGATAAGCCCAAGTTTCAAAATTTTATAAATGTTACGGTTTTAAATGTAGCACATCTCTATTTAGTATATTAAATATAATACGAATTCTGATTAATCAAGAGAAACACTTTGAAGACATAAATTTGCCAAATAATAAAGGATGAAGGAGTCACTACTTTCTACTTAGAGTTTAAAGGTATTTATATAAAAAACAGAAGATAAGTTAAATGACTGGAAAAATTGGAGAGGGTATTTGTTATGAATACGTTTATTATAAACCAATATCCATGGATTAAAAATGAAAAAAAATTATCATGATCATGCATAACAGTATAAAATTAATATCAAATGTTATTATTATTATTATTATTATTATTTAAAATTATAATAAGTACCAATGTACCATTTATAAATACACGGTGCAATCGCATTTACATAATATTATTTATACTCCACGTCCACATAAATGATACCTATAATATATTATCAAAATATCTAGACCGGCTTGGGTGTAGGTATATTATATAATACTGTATCGGTGTGATTCACGAAGTCGGATAATATACACCGAAAGCGTATACGTATTATATTTATCATATCTGTATAATAAACGTATTTGAATCGCTTATTTACGACGTATTAATTACGGGGTAATTAATAATAACAACACACTGCCGCCGCCGCCGCCACCGCCGAGAGATCGCACTCATATATCATACCCCGCCGATAATAATTACGGTATAGGAAACACCTATGTAATAAAAATAATGATAATAATAATATGTGCGTATAACAACATAACATATTATTGTGTTATAACTCATAAGTTATGATGTTGTGTTGTTTGTACGGAGCGCATTCAATTCAATACTTTATGCATCGTAGCGCCGGACCGATTTCTGGACTCCGAGCCGTGATGCACGCTGTATAATATAATACGTATAAATAGGTACATAAATATTTTGTTCCAAGATCAGGAATATAATATTTATAATAACCGCGTTATCCTTCACACTTTTGTTTAGGTTAGGTTCTTTTTTATTTTATTTTTTTTTACACGATGTTTGATTGTACACCGAGATATAGGCGGTCACGGATTCATATATTGGTATCTACGTATACTATAGTATAGTAGTGCGCATCATGATACTATCATAGTTGTGCACCTACTCCTATATTACAGTAGATACTAATAAATAAACGGATATTATATACTTATATAGAGAAATTTGAATAATTTACTACACTTAATGGAAAAATATAAGCTTTGATTTTTTTTTCCTTAATAGCCCAACCGACTTTAAGCGTCACAACTTTAATAATTATTAATAACTATTATTATTATTATTATTATTATTATTATTATTTATGTTGTTGTATATAGGTATACACTTTTTTTAATAATATTATATTTAGAATATTACTTATTTAATATTATTTTAAACAGCATACGTGTGTTATTATACGTATGTTTATTAATTTTATAATTTATACATTATACGTATCTATATTCGAGTCTACCAGTCGTTAATTCAATAGAAATAAAATAAAATATGCTTAAACATATCGTTATATCAGTATCTATAATTATACAGTCTAATATTATGAGTGTGGATAAAATAGAATATTTTTCGTTTTCAACTCGTCATGTATAGAGCAAAAGCTCTTAAAATATACTTTAAATTATTATTCCATTACTACCGCTGACCTAAAATAGTAAACTATATGATTTTAAAAACTTAAATTAGGTATCATATAAATTATTTTAAATAGTTACCTAGTGCAGTAATATGCATGTAGAGTGATTGTATTAAATATATAATATTTGAATATTTGCATATTATATATTATAGTTATTAATTAGCGGTATATCAAAAAAAACAACTAAATACATGATACAGTTTGCAGTCTTTCTGTTTCTTATACAACTGTTGGGCGAGACCAAACCAAAATTACATGTTTGGAGGTACGTATGGTGAAACTTTTATATAGGTATAACAATGCGACAGGTGTGGCTGTTAAGGAACTCGTTTCTGAATATAATAAAATTTAAAATAGGCCGTACGAATATCGATGAAAAGTGACTTTAATGCACTATAGCGTATAATGTATATAATTATTGAATTTCTCTTATTAAACGCATTATATAAGTATTTAATATATTGTCTTTGATTGAAGCACCAACGTAGATAGTTATACATAAACACTAAACACGTACCTAATGCGTTAGTGCACTGGCGTTTTAAACAGAATCCCATTTGTCACTTATTAATTATTGGTTACTAGTAATTACTTATTAGCATAATATATATATATATAATATGCATCTTGTCGATATAATGAAATGCAATTGAACATAAATACATGCTGTATGTATAGATGAAACTAATATAATAATAACATAGGTATTAAGATTCTTATGAGAATTTGATAAAATATGACTTTAAATGACTATACGATAAAATATTATTGGCGTATAGATAATGAATTTAAGAAAAACCTTTACAATTTTAGAAAACATGTTAAAACTGTAAAGGTCAAACTGTTCTTATTGAGGGAATTGCTGTGATTATTCAGCTAATAATATTTATTAATTATCGATTTTGATAATGTGATAGGGACGCAGGCATTCGGTAAGTTTTATATAGATCCTAGATACACCCAGCTATATTAAAATCAGCAATGTGCCTATGTACAGGGTAGGCAATTTAGCCATATCTCGTAATTGAGAGAAAAGAAGGTAAATTAAAATGTGAAATTCTCCAGTTAAATATTTTTTAAAAAGATTTTCTAGTAAAATAATAAAATAAGAAGCCATCGCGAATAATAGAAACTAATAATTATTTCGATTTTAGACTAATCTTTTTTTAGATTACGGCACCAATATCTTTTTAACGACAAACTGGTTTATCTGGTATTGTTATTACTCAGAGATTTTAAATTAATGTATTTGAGTAATCTTGTTATTTTCTATGGAACTATTTGTATAAAGTAATATGTAAGTGAGTTATATCATTATCTTTATTAAATTTAAGCAACAGTGCATTTAACACTTCGACAATAAATTGACAACAAATATATATATATATATTTTTTTACTAGCATTATGATTTGTTGAAAACAAAATATATTTTAAGTCAATGCAGTTTCTAGTGAGTTTATAATAAGAAAAATAATTTAAAGCGGACTTACGATGAATTAACTGATTAATGATTAGCAGTGATTAGTAGCTATGTGTCATGAAACAAAATTTAACTTTTTAAGTTAGAAGTTATTTAAAAAAAAAAAATGAATAAATACTTTGTTATATAACTTTAACTCGTGATATTTTAGTCTTATAATTATATAACATATCTCTATACGTAGAGTAATTTAAAACGGTATCCTATTTTAATTTAATATGTTTAACCACCAACCACCATCGTTGAAAAGATTTGGGTACGTCACTATGGTTAACAAAATAATTTTTTTAAACAAAATATCTATTTAATTCGTGAAGCTCGCCATATTGTCCGTGGTGTAAAATAATATTTTGATAATTAAGGTTACCGGTATACACTTTTTCAAGCAGCATCGTTTTTGTTTGTTGGGATTCGGGGAGGGTACGTAAACGGAGAGCGTGTTGTAGAAAAAGATATACGTTTAGATAGTTTTTAGACAATTTATAGGTGTCAAAAACAACCGAGCGGATATCGTTCGGCTGCGGTGACGTGACTACGCTGTTCGGACGAGGTCAAAAGCGGCGGCGGCGGTTTAAACGATTTGCACGCCGTCTCGGCTTCTGCTCGTGAATGGAAAGCTAATTTCCAATACCCTCCGACCACAATAACTCTCCGACCCTCTGCCACCCGCCAACACTGCTGTATAGAAGGACTATATTATATTATAATATTCGTGTAAATTCAACGTGATAGTTAGGCGCACTGCAGACCTATACCTCTTTGCACGCACACTTATAAACACATTCATACACATTATATTATATATATAAATCATTATTCGAAAATAAGATGAAGTCATCACGGCGTACTTATATCGTATAATTATTGTCAACCCGTACCACAGGATGTGCTTTGTGATCGTCTGTGGGACGTTTTACGCAACGTTTGGTATTATATTCAGTAGCGTTTTCAAATTTTTTACTCGTGAAAAAGTTGCAGACAAACAAACTATAGAGACGATTACATGTAACTATCGTTTATTTCTCATGGTATCATGTCCACCGACCCCGGAGAACACGATAAACGAATATGACCGCTGCCCATATTATAGGTAAGAACGGGTATAATACATATAACATGCTATCTGATTTCTTAAGCGTTTTTGATCGATTAACTAAAAGTGTAATATATTTTTTATACCATAAGCAAAATTAATTTTTTTCTTTTACAAAATATTTACCAATGCATATTAATTTTTATTGTAAATGCTTAAACTCAAATGTATTGGTATTCAAACTTCAACTGATAAAATTACGTTTGATGTAATTATTATTTAATTAATAGCAATTATAATTATCTATTGGATATCTGATAGGCACAAAACCTACTTTGGAAATGCTACCATGTAGGTATTTTTATATGGATGGCCTGGATTCATTTTATATATATGCCGTTGTCACACAGACAAAGCATTATATTAAAGCCATTCGACATGTTGATATAATATGTTTTCATAATACAACAATAAAATATAATATAAATCATTAAAATATATCATTATATCGCTTTGCGTGAAAATGTACAATATAATCGAGCGAGTGAGTGTCGTAACAATAGCATTAGTACACTGTACTACGCAATCACTGCCGTAAAGATCAATAACAACTAACAAGTACATAAAATGTCGTAAATAACAGATTCATAAGTCTGGCACCCTATCAAAACAAAAATTTAATCTTAGAAATCAATAAATTTGGAAGGCAAGATTATTATGTTATGAAGATCAAATGTTATGTGATATTACAGTTAATAATAATTATTATTACTATCTAGGTAAATATTTTGCAATTTCTTAAATACCTAATTTTTATTCTTAGTGTCGATGAACTGACTTAAGTATATTGAAAATTATAATAATTTCCAAAACAAATTTTGTGTGGTGACATGTTTTGTGATATATTTTCTCAAAATCGATCCAGCAAGTTTCTTATTTGAATATTGTGTGTTCCTATACGCGTGGATATACCTACCTGTGACTGTAATAGGTACAATTGCATACGCGCACATAATACTTCGGCAATAATAAATTGTAAGCGTTATTTACAAACAGCGAAACAGAACAATAATAAATTTATATATTATCATAGTATATAACAAATACAATGTGTATATGTACAGGCCAAGGGTGTTCGAGTGAGTGTTTACTAAAGTACTATACGATTCTTAGGTATACGTATAATATAATGTATTCTACAAGAGTACCTACACTCGCGGTTGGGACATTTATGGTCGTTGTTTGTTTACACAATGCGCCATTGACATATTCGTCACAATGGATATATACGTGAGTATACGAAAAGATCTCGTTTCTCCGATAATAATAATATATAATATATACTGTCGGTGTATTATGAAGTAGTCTTGAGAAAATGACAAAAATGACTTGGAAGACGTGTCACAAGCAGACAATAATATAATATTTTTATGTACAACATTGTGGTATCTAGGCTGTGGCAGCTGCATCATTGCAAGTTTCTGGAACAGTTTATACGAGGTGTCTCTGCGTAAGATAGTGATTTTATTAAATGACAAAAAAAAAAAAATGTTTCGGTAAAATATGACGTACGAAATAAGCGGTGTTGAGAAAACGTTAATTCAAAATAAATTTGTAATATAATTGACACAAATATATTATAATTTGTAACAATAAAAAATAGTCACTCTTATAATGTATAATTTTATTATTCCTACTTTGTATACAGTTCTCTGGTAAAGATATATTTTTAATGCATTTTAGTGATTAAAAAAATATGTTTTAATGCAAAACTTAAATTTTGGTAATAATTTAACGATTTGAAAAGTAAAAATATTTACCATATATAAGAGATTAAATCAAATCAAAATTGACTATGACAAAATGAACGTTGAATAAATCGTCGAGCCTTTAACAATTGTTAATTTTTGTTATATTATACTTTTTACTTAATGTGTTGACATTAAATAATAAAAACTATTTAACTGTGAAAAGTGTGAAAACTGTTTTCATGTTTAGAGGTTATCTTAAAAGACATCAAAAAACGCGTAAAAGAAATTATTTTTCATGCAATAACTACCTACTCCAAGTTATTATTTGAAACGATAATTTAATTTGTCATATAATAAATACTTATTATAGTACTGTTCAAATAAAAATCATATTCATAAATAATTAATTTAGTTTATATTTTTATTAATATATCTTTTATAATTACATATAAAATTATATTTTATTTTAGGCGATGCGACGTTGGTATATGCTTCCAACCGAGATATTCAAATTTAAATAGTTCTAGAAGTAAATATTCTCGTCATACCTAACCTAAGAACAAATATAAAACAAGGAAGTCCAACAAAATACGAATTAAGTGACGATAGCGATAAAGAGTTAACTATCTAGGGAATTCGTAGTAAACTGTTAAAAATGTTGGTTTTTGCTATAATCCAAATACTAGGTATATTATATACTCGTAGTATAGTGTTCAATAACTGCAGATATAATACCGTAAATGATTAAAATTAAACAAATTTTAAACTATCAAAAAAAAAATTATTGGCATCTTACGAAAAAAAAAAATAGTAAAAACATTATACATAACAGGTAACATACCTACAGTTTGTATCATCATTTGTCGTATACAACTCTATTTACTTACACGTTTCTATGCCTCAATCCTCTGTCGGCTCTGTCGTCTATAGTTACACGAGATATGGTTGCTGGGCATTGTAGGTATATCATATTATATTTACAACACTGCACGCGCGCGCACGACATATTAAATTATACTCTTCGGTAGGATAAAAAGAACTTTGGTCATCGCGCTGCAACAATGATGTATAATACGGTAGGTTAGGTTTGTAAAATAGACAGTATAATAATCATATGCACCTCTCTATTGAAAAAAAAAAAACGGTTATCTACTTTTAGTTGCGTGGTAAAAAAAGAACGTTTGCTCCTTTCATATCAAACAAGACGCGCATACAATCCATGCGTACACACACACACGCGCGTGCGCGCACACATACACGCATATATATTATACACGTAATAAGAACATAATATTATATAGGCACGCAAGCTCGCGACTTAAAACGTATTGTATAGGTGACAACTGGTGTATGTACAGGGCAATTCACCGAGCATGCCCTTTTTATTATTTTGGTAAAGCATTAATTATCTGAACTTTGACAATTGGATTTTTCAAGCGTACCTCTATATACACCTACCAAAATACTATATTTTCAATTATTTAGATTTTTTTTTTATACTATTATTTAAATACTGTCTTGTAGCAATACTAAATGTTGTTTTTTAAACGATAACAACTCTTGCTGCTGTAAATCTGTCAAATTAGGCTCCTGCATATATTATATGGGTAGGTATATGAGACTAATTTTTAGAAATAGGTACTTTTGTACTTTTGTCTTGGCTAGAGTTAAACCGGCGAAATCGGAACGAACGGAAACTCAACTAAATTATTATTTTGTTTTACTCGTCAGTAGGTCGTCTATTTCTGACGATATGAGACGAATACGGCGTAGGATGAAATGACTATTCGCACACGAATAATAGTCAGTCGTATAGTGTCGCACGATCGCTAGTATAGTCGGCACAGCGATATCTGATAATATGACAATAATATTAAAACAAATAAAATACGTGCGTGTTGTTTATAATTATTAATTGACATTTATATATAAATCGTTCATACAATTCGATACTATCCTGCTAAGGTTTGTCAACGTATTTTATACTGACACGGCTAATAGTCTGTTGCGTATTTATTTATTTATTTATTTTTTCGGACCGGATTGGGCGTAAATTTATTTTCGAGCCGACCGCAGGACTCGACTGTAATACGCACGTCGTGTGCACACGGTGGAAAACGTTAAACTCTACTCCGCGGTCGTGCACTCTGTACACAATAATATACCTGGTATAGTGGTATATACCTAACAATAATGCTCTGTAGTCGGTAGTACGATACACCTACTACACCCCTACTCGGATCGTCTTCGAGCGCGCGCGCGCGTATAGATAGCCGCCGCCGACGCCTCGGTATACACCTGTAATAAATCATCGTCGCTGCTCTGCGCAGACATCATTATAAACCGTATACGATTTTTCCGGGCCGTATCGCTCGAATGATTGACGCACTAATTTGCGTCGCTCTTTACAATACGTACACCCATACATAATATAATAATAGGTAATATTGTACACCACACGCGTATACTCTTACGCACATTACATTATACGCGTATTATATTGTATTATATCGTATTATATCATTTATATCAAATCCCGTCCGCAGGTCGTCGCCGCCGTGCCCGCTAACATTCGGAACTATATACAATATGCATATAGACATAATAATTATATACCCGACTTCGTGAGTTGACTACACGACGTTTCTTCCCGGTAAACGAATTTTTCCTATTCAACGGGGGCGCCTATGATATAATATTATAATCAAATTTATACATCATATTATATTGTATACGAGTTCATTGCGCGCGCATGCCCGTCAACATAATACGTACGCTATCTGTTTCGCGAACAACGTTCCTGCAACGCTGTAACAATAGAATTTGCACATTTTTTTATTTTTTATTTTTTCATTTTTTTACCACACTTTTTTGGTATTTAACACGTAAATCTTTTCCGCGCTCTATTTCATCAGCGGTATAAATGAGCGCGTTGCTCGTTTAGTGTTTTACTATAAATAACAGTTTTACGCAGTGATCGAGTGTAGATAAAGGCGTATTGCTTTATTATTATTTATTATATTGCAGGCAGATGTATAGCAATAAGGAGAACAGTAGTAGTTCCTACACAATAATCATTGTTAAAAAGGTAAAAATAATGTAATATGATATTTATGTTTTATCAATTTAAAGACATTTTTATCGGTTTGATAACATACATAAAAAATATTTTATTTTTACAATTATCATTTAATAATTTAATATTATAATAAGTATAGATTTTTACGTTGACAAGAATAATTATTAATTTTTTAAGACAATCGTATTACCTTATATTATTAATATGCCGACAAATGTGTATGAACTTACATATTATACTATTTGTACTGCTATGTAGGAATTAACATACGCAACTTTTATTTGTCTCGTAAAGGAACTTATATATTTCATTTTTTTTCCTATATAGAATAGTGGTTTCAAACCTCAGCTTGGTCGCCACCCAAATTAGGGTAGCAAAGGTTTTTTTTTAATGGATCGCCAGTATATAGGTAATTCACGTATTGTTTAAGGATGATATTTTATGCACATACAACGAAAAAAATCTCCTTAAAATAATCGAATAGATAATAAAAAAAGATTCAGGACGAAAATCGTTATGCAACGGTTTTTTTTTAAATGGCACAAAACCGTGGGCGTGGTCCCGTTTATGAAAGATGTATTTATACGTAGTTTAAACACATACACCAACATATTATGTTATTGATTGATGGAAATTCGACAGCACACTGAGCGGCTCGCAGTCGAGGACTTTGATTTAGCTGAGAGTTCCGAACGCGATGCGCGTATTTTGTTCGACGTGCTTTGGTATGTACCTATATACCTGTTATAGTATTATTATGTTTGCATATAAAATAAATATATATATAATATGCTGTACGTAATAGTCACCGGTAAAATAAACGCGAAACGGACTGGCTGGCACGTTTGAAGTGGCGGCTGTATCGATACGACTTAAATAAAACATAGTATATAGGTGGTGTGTACAATATGCACAAATAGACTATTCCTAATATACAACCGCGTCGTAGAGTATCCGTCCATCAGTCCGTTTGCCTGTATGTCTGTCTATACATTTGTTTGTTTGATTTTTTTTGTTTGTTCACAGGTGTATTGTACACACACACACACACACATACGCATAATACAATAAAAATATTGTATTTCTTTGGGATTTAAACGGTAAAAATGTACTATACGTACATGACATATTATATTGTAGGGAGTGTGATATTTTTGAACAAATCACCTATACCTAAGCTCGATTCATACGACGTATTTTGAAGGCGCTCCAGAACTTAACAATAATTCAATTACTTACGGCTGTATAGATTGGTTACGAAAAAAAAGAAGTCACTCGAACCATTTTACATATAAAGGAATACAATATTATATATATATATAGCAATATAGGGCTATATTATTTACCCATCATATATTATACGCACTTCTACAGGTTCGTAAATGTACAATTTTCAGGTTTAAATATTTAATATATTATTCAATTTCGTTAAAACGTAAGTGGTAAATGCTAGAAAGTTTAATCACTTCAACTGAAATATATTATGGAAACCAAATATTAGTTTTTTTTCTTATTATTATTTAAAAGCTACGTACATTAACGCCTGTAAAAAAAAAAAAAAAAAAAACGATTGAATGGCCTTAAATTCCATACAGTTTATTGTGTAAGCAAACATTATAATAAACACATCAAAATAATCTAATCCGTGAATATCGGTATAGTCTTTTAATTACTGCAGAGCTCTTTTATGTGTCTGTATTTAAAGTACTTAGTATTCTTATCGGCACTATGTTATGTTTTTTAGTCCAATAATAATTAAAGTAACATCGATAGATAAGTAATCTTTCCATTAATTCAACACCTACAGTTTTGTAAAGTCGGCGTGCGCTGATAATAATAAGTATTCTTCTGGTGCAGAAATAAACAAATATTCACTTAGCATAATAATAAAAATCATACGAAAGAAAAAAATCCAATGTGTATTGACTTTATAAACAGAAATACACAAGTTTTGTTCGCCACTCGATTGCGTTCTCTCGATGAACAAATTATAATAATGTACTCTATATAATATTATGCAGTATCAAAGTTGGAGTTGGATACAAGTCGGAATACGTTTCGTTGATATCCAGTATATGTCATTTCTTGAATGCTTAATATTGAACTAATGGATATATTTACTCTCCATTTCTTTCTTGAAAATCTCACAAAATAGGAAATAAACTTTTAGGGAACACAAAATATGCGTCTGTAGCTCCAATCTTCGAGCAAAAGATCAAATGATTCGTTAATACTTTCATATTTTTAATGTTTATATTTACAGTGTCAAAATGAATTTTTTGTTTGAATGTAGTAGATTGTAGTAAATTAAGTGTATCTATCTATTGATTATCAAATTGAAAAAGCGATAAATTATAAATTTGATTATAAAAATTTCTCCATACCACAATTATTTAACTAACTGAAATATTTAATTATTAAAAAGTAAAAAATTATTAGTAAATACAACAATCATTGACTACAAAACAAATGATTCATATAAAAAATGTATTTGGTTGCGGACATTTCGCTTAAACATTACTAATTCTTAACATAATTTGATTAGTATTAATTAATTGCATACAAAATACAAGGTACGATGACTTAAAATAACAAACTGTACATTAAAAAAAAAAAAACAAATAAGAGTCGTGCGTCTCGGATACAATTAGTTTAAAAAAAGATTTGTATAAAAAAAAAGTCATTAAGTCGAAAACTAAATGTCTCATTTCTTCATCAGTCATTTTTACTCAACCTGACTTACATCTATGCAGAAGTGCCCCGATATAGATTCATGTGAGAAAGGCGATGAAAGATTACAATATTATTTACTCATCGTTGTATTATTTTTTTATTGTAAATACCTATTATATAATCGTCTATGATATTAGACAACATTAATATGAATATTTTTACTCGTACTTATATCGTACATATTATATTAAACAATCAAAGCTGGAAAAAGTTCTTATCCAAACCTAAAATCATTAAATAAAAGATTTCAAAAATTCTTTAATCAAACCCTTTAAAACTGATTTAATAACCAATGAATTTAAAATTCAAAAATCCAAAATTTTCAACTTAAAAATGATCTTGACAAAACGATAAGAAATTGCATTACAAAAGATTACACCGTTAACACATTAATGATATCAATGTTTAATGCCAACACATAAACATTGAACTGTGGATACCCTTTTGGATTTACCACGGCTAATGATACAACCGGCACTTTTTTTTTTATAGGTACGTATATTGCTTAAATATAATTATTTTTTTCAAAAATAAAATAAAAGTTCCTTGTACACATAATAATTATTAAAACCAAAAATCAAAATGTTTTTTTAAATTGGTTTTGAATTTTAAACTATGCTCAACTTTACGTATAATAATATTCTTATAATATTTGTGTTTGTTGCTCTGTTGTATATTATAATAATTGACGTTAAGATGTGTATAACAACCAGTACAGTAGTGTCCGCGGTTCGGCTGACGTTCTAATTGGACCAGCAACCGCGTGTGGGTCGTCGCAGAATATATAATATATAATAACCCGTTGTGTGTATAACGAGCTATAACTTATATATATATATATATATATATATGTATATATATATTATATTGTTATATTATAATAATCGCGGCGTATTCGTCTATTGTGTGCGCGCCGCGACGGAGGAGTTCACGAAAGACGGTGAAAAGAAAAAAATATGAGAAAATAAAAACGCAATGTCATTTCCCTTATACATAGGTACCTACCTACCTATCTATCTACCTACCACTGTATAATATAATATTATGTTATATACGCACTGTACATCTATTTGGGGTTCGTCATTGCTTATGTGATCGTCTTCGTCTTCATCGCCGCATTGTAAACATATTACATGTTATTATTATTATATTATTCGGACCGGAGACACCGTGGTATTTTAGTTAAATAATATCATTAAAATACGCGTTTATATTATAATATTATATTCTAAGGTATGCTATTAGGTAGGTACAATAGGTGTAACGCGTACTCGCTCTATTTCTCTGTGACATGAACTCTTCTTTAATAGTTTTTTAATAAATTCACTCGTATTGTCTCAAACGTAAAAGTAGATAGTAAATATAATTCTATATGTTATATATACAAAAATTACGTCTTATTCCGTGTTCCTAAATTTCAATACCTTCTCTAGCATTATATTGGCTATTATAATTTGCAGAAATTTATTGAAGTGTATATACTTATAACGTCATAAAAATGTTTTTAAATAAATGCTTGTATGAAAAAAAAATATACATATATAAATTTTATAAGCACGTAGTGGGTATACGATGAATAGGGAACAATGTGTGTTTTAACTATTTTATTATTTTTTATAGGTATTTTATAGGTTATTTATTTACACGCAACCAACCTAACCTAATCTAACCTAACTAACACATTAGTATAATAATGATGTGAATTAAAGGAAATTACTTTTCGTTCTATTAAACAGTGTAGTTGAATTATCGGGATATGCGGAAAAATTTACTATATAGGTATTATGTTAATAAATTTAATTTTCCCTCTGGTTTTTCACTCCCAACCAAGAAATGAAATCAATTACGTTCATTTAATTTGCCTATAATTATTTGCATTGCGCGTGTTATTATTAGTGAAGTCTATAAAATTTTCTACAACAGGCACTTAATAAGTAATTTAAGTGATTTGTAAGAATTTATGATCATAAATCGGAAATTTATATAAATTCAATCGTTTTTAATTATCTATAAAAGTTTAAATATCGACAAATTTCTTTAAAATTTGGCCTTTCTGCTATTTTTAAGTTGCCAAAACATCGTGCATAATTCGTAAGCATTTGTAAAAACACGAATTCGAAATTTGTAAGTCACCCGCCCTAAAAAAAAATGTAGTTATGCTCCAAAGAGCTTCATAAGCGTACGTGTTCAGACATATCCGCGCAGTGGACGTAATTTGTTCGTGCAGCGGCCGTGATCTATAACAATATGTGCGAATGATTTACGGCGTTATTTAACAAGAACATTTCGTCCGTCGTCTCATCCCATCCAACATAATAGTATAACCTCCAAAATTATCACACGAAGTTAGGCACTAGGCGTACATATATTTCGGACAGTCGGCCATTGACACATAAAAACGTATAACACGCGCATATTAAAATATGTATATATATCGTAGTTGTGTGTAATGTGTATATATATATATTAATTATCATACATAATAATGTACCTAATATAGTTTAAACTTAAATATAATAATAATGTGTCTCATTGTGTCAACCTCGTCAGTCCGTGGTACTATATACGTATACGCACATGACGACGACAGAAATCGGTTTCGCGATGACTTTTCGCTTTTTTTTCTTCGAATCTTACGTATTTTTTTTTTTTTATTTTACACCGTTGTACGCGCTATATAATATAATACGCAGTCTAACCGTAAAAATTCTCATTTCATTCCACACGCCATATTATAATACGTATGTATATACATATTATATGCGTACGTAATAGCTGGTCTGACGACGGTCGGCGCGACTACAATATTATCACACGCTGCAGTATATATCCTACGATATGCATATAAATACTCGGTCACAATGGACAGTTAAAATCTCCGGCATTACAACATACGTATACAATACGCGTGCGATAATCGTTTCGGTTTTGTGCGCGAGAACAGAGGTATTGGCATACACATCTCTTTATAACACACACGTTAATGACGATATGTAATATATATATTATACGCTCGCGTCTCGTCGTTTTAATATTATGTCTTGTTCGCGTTCTTCTCTTCGACCGTGCGCACGTCGCGGTCGTTTGAAATCTTCGCCCGGCCGGTTATTGTTATTATCATCGTCGTCATCGTCGTGGTCGCGTAAATTATTACGATTTGCGGTTTTGCGGAATGGCATATTGTCTCGACCGAGTGCCGCAATCGTCGTCAAAGAATACAGAGTGATTCGACCGACATGCGCTTGACTCGCATTTTCTCTCTAATAATACGTTCATATTTTAAATTCAGGTTTATGGAATTTTTTAAATAATACATTAATAATTAAAGACCGGGTACTAAAACTCTTGAGAGATTTTTTGTACTACTTGAGGAATGTTACGATTTTATTATTTTCAGAAAGATTCCCCAATTTTACCATAAATTGTTCATTTTTTTTTTTTTTTTGAACGTCCTATTTCAAAAAGTAAATTTTATCGCGTTTGTACACTGAGGAATAAGGACAATAGCCCTATAAAAGCTTTACAAAACTATAAAATAGGTATAATATTGGAGATGTAATATTTATTATACTTGTGTCATTTTTACAAATTATAAAAGTTGATGGAAACTACTAAAATTTTCAAATCGCCTTGGTCTCCATATATTTTAAACCTATTTTAATGGATTTATTACTCTTAACATAAAAACATAAACAAATCAAAAACTACTGTTTAAATTTTGACTTTGGCATGCTTAATTTTCAAAAAAAAAAATAACTGCTAAATATTAACAGTAAAAAAGCGGGTTATCATTTGAAAAAAAATGTGTATCCTCATACAGTAATCCCTAGTAGTATAGAAAATCTCAAGATTATGTAAATATGGTTTTTAAAGGAGTTTTTAGAAATTTAAAAATTAAATTTTGAGTAACTGAATTATTGAAGGAAAATGTGGTAAATATGCTTGCTGAATCACCCTGTATAATAATAATATATTAAACATATTATATATATATAAGTACGCCCGATATGATTATATATATATAATGGTCGGTTCGTCCAAAGAGAAATCGATTTCAATTTTGACCGCGTTCGCCACTCGCTCTGCCGCGCAGTCTTCGCGTAATTAAATTCGTCGCGTGCTGATTCTTTATTTTAATTTTTTAATTTTCTTTATGTTTTCGTCTAAACGTATTCCGAAGAAACGATTGATAATAATATAACATAACAAACGCGTGCTTAACCAACTGCCATAAAATTCTTGTTTCGATATGTTCGCGTGCGCACACACACACACGCGCACTTAAAGTATTATTGTATTGTTATAAGTTATAAGTCACAATTGATTGTTACACTAAAATAATTATGTAAAAAAAATAATTGGTTCGGAGAAGGATTGGTATAATACAATGTCACATCGTCGAATGATATTATTGTATTATATTTTTATACTTTGAAGAACTATATTATTATTACTATACATAATTAACTCGTATAATATATGTATAATAATATCTGTTATAATAATTATAACGCGACTTCGTATGAAAAAAAATGAACAAATATTAAATACGGAAATGTTTCAGTGTATTTCGATTTTAATGTACTTAAATTCGTGGACATATCGGTATCGGTGTTGCTCGCTTTATGAGCTAATTCGTTTGAGATAAAATAACTGTCTATGGTGGATTTGATACGACGCTTAAAATATTTGCGAACGTGGTTCAAACTACTTACTAAACTTTCTTAATATCTCTAAAAACAATTTCTGAAACCTTTGTTAACATTTGTCAAGTAGTTTTTAAATCTATTAAGTATTAACTAAAAAATCATAAATGCATTACTTTTTGCTGTATACATTTGAATAACAAATAATACGTTTATTATTATTATTATTATTATTATTTAAATCCCTTTCGTATAGTCCATATATATATTTTTTTTTTAATGTATTGCTTTATCCTATAGCAACTTTATATTATATAAATAAAAAATTATTCATTTTGCGTTAGCAAAAAATGGGTGAGCCACTTTAAGTAATCTATAGGGATTAAAAAAATAGCTTTAAACATCCTCTGAGCCTCAAGAAATGTAGCTATTGATATAATTTTATTGAAATCGGTACTGTATATTTCTGAGAATACCCGTTAGTAAAAAGACTTATTTCACATTTAAATAAGTATACAGTAAAACATGCTGTTAATCTCGTATTTGCAAGATATTCATTTTTAGAATTCGATATTTATCGTGTTTTTATTTTATATTCAATGTACGCTACATTGACAGAAAAATTATACTATTGTAATACATTGTGAACATGAACAACTTTCAATAAATCCGAAACACTTTAGTAATACTATGGGTGGTATGGGTGCTATATTAATTTTATTTTAATTACATTCTGTGTTAATATATTTGTAATATTGTATTACCTAAACTATAATCTACTGATATAGTGATATTGCTCAATCTTTTTGACGGGAATTTATCATTAAGTTAATGCATATTTCTCTGTTAAATATGGTCTATTATGTTTAGTTGATTCCTTAATGCATTTCTATTTAATTTTTATTAAAAAATGACGTTCGCAGGGCGCGGGCGTTTTGAATAGGCCATTCAGGTACACTACCGTCGTGGAACCATTATAACAGTATCTCATTAATATTATGACATTTTTTTTTTTTTTTAATGCATATTTTAATTTATTGTAATAAAAATATTATCATAATGCAGCAAAGACAATTTTGGTTTTAATTTAGCATAATATTCTTTATTTAGTTATATTAAAAATGCGATGATGTACGGTCTAAATTACGGTAACAAATGATACTAATATTATACAACTGCGAACCTTGGCCTAAATTTTTATTCACTTTATAGTCATCCGTAATGATTATGATTTGTCTTTTTTTATTTGTTTTTTTTATATACATTATTTTTAGATATCATAATTATTAGAGTCAAAAATATTACAAAAAATTAGGTAACCCTTTAACGTGGTTTAAAATTTATACACGAGAAAAAATAATAATAAAAATGTCACGTTAATAAAAATTAACACACAGTTAACGACTAAGATATATCTTGCTCTATACACGCATTTTATCTTCCGGATTTTAAAATTAATAATTTTAATTTGATTATGAACACTAATATGAATCATGTATAGAAGGATTTTATTATTTTAGTAAAACTATACTATTTTATTATTCATAATAACAAAATAAAAACGAGTCTATTATACAAATATCATTTAAGTTCGAGGAAAATGCTATAATTAGTATAATAATTATGATAATACTAAAAAAAATAACCAACGCTTCAATTAATAATATCTGTCGATAAGAATGTTATATAACTGATACTTAGTGGTTATAGGCAAATACAAACATAAATTTATTTATTTTTTCCGTGTTACTAATTATTATAAATTAATATTTTAGTAGATAGTTGATGTAGCATCATAATAGTACAACATTTTTTCGTTGTTTTTTGTTCACACTATTGAATTTTTATGAGTTGTTAATTTTTAGCTTAGAATAAAAATAAAATAAAATTTGGGCTGTTCGACAAAAAAAAAAAAAAATAATTAAAAAATAGAAAAATAATTCTAAAAAAAATTGTTACTGTTAAATGATAAAAAAACAACGCTAGATAGAATAGCTATGTAAAATTGATATGTCGGAAATATCATTTATTCACCGAGTCAGAAAACCAAAAATATTTTTTATCCACGCGCGTTATGCTAAATGTTAGTATTAAGGAACCAAATTTAACACGGATGTTTTTTATATGGGCAACGAAATGCACGGGGATAGCTCTTAGGGAAATATATTTCAATTAAGAACGTCATTTGTTTTGCTATTATATTATACACCTATTATTATAGATTCGGAACATAATTTATTTCATCATGCAAAACAATAACTTACTATGGATATTGGATAGGTATGGGAGATACGAGTATGGATAACATATAATATGTTATCGTTCAATTATTGTTGTATGAAAAACAGTAGAATATACCTATAGAACTATTCTTTCGCGTAGTAGAATCAACCTATACTTACAATATTATAACTTATAAGTTATAACGTATAAGTAATTTTTATGCATCATATTGTTTTTCACACACCCATTGGTTTTTGCGCTACACCGTATGCAATCAGTCGTATAATGTACCATTCCACTAGACGTGTTATACATACGATAACGTTTAAGTTGACGTACGATCGCGTAGTTGCGCTCTTTATTCGGATGCGTTTGTGTAACAACGGCGATGACGTTAACGGTTTAAATGTGATCGTGCGCACGCGCACTTACGATCATATTATAATTATTCCTATACACAATATACATACATATATTATTATAAATTATAATACCCTTGTGCAACTGCACTGGTATGCGATGCAATTAGTACGTTAAGTGTGTATAGTGTGTAACTGTGTACGCGTATACACATATATTGTAGTACTGCAGTAATATAAATGGAAAACGATTTTTCACTTGGATCGCAGCGCGTTAGATACACATAATATATTATTATATTATTATTATTATTATTATTATTATTATTATTATTGTTATTATGTACGCATAAAACGTCACATAATAGGCGTCCCATACTGCAGCAGGAATCCGACAAAACGTTAATAATTTAGACGTATGTATAAATACATACCGCGGGTACCAATTATTATGACCACACGTTCCGAACGCAAGATTGTGATGTTTATTTATCACTTTTATCAGTCGTATAAGCATAGTATACAATAAGTCATACATACTTCACGTCATTGCTGCGTCGTCGTCGTCGTCGTCGTAATAACAACATCGGTGACGTTCGTACAATAGTTCACATTTACACATACCGAACGATGGCGCGGCGGCGACTAAAGCTGCGTCGTGTTACGTCCGAATCTAATTATTATCATCTCACCCCCTCATCTGTTGATTCCATTTGTCCCGCGACGACTAGTGCTCCGTTTTCGTTTGGGTTGTTTGTTTATTATTGTTTACCGTCATCGTTTTATATTCATCACAAAACGAACGGCTGTCGGCACTCGGCATGTATAATAATATACGCTGTATCACACCGCAGTGAAGTAAGAGGTATAAAATAGTTATAATTATATTTTCTACTATAGTTAAAACTGGAAATTAAATGACCAAAAAAAAAGGCTTTAACAAACAAATAGTTTAAATTAATAAACTTGTATAATGCATTTAAATGTTTAGAAAAAAAAGTTTCACTGCAGGACTGACTCACTTTCAATGTTTCAGTTTATATTTTTAACCAGGAAAAAGAATTACTCTCAAACACATAGACCTAATATACTTTAGTGAATAATATAATAGGTATAATATGTTCTCAATTAACTTTCGTAATATCAAACATGCGCGATTAGAAAATACTTAATACTCGATTAGGTAAAAACTTTAGCACGTTGTTATTTTTTAAAGTGAAAATCTTAATATTATTTTTAAAAAACCGTAGTTTAGTAAAATACTCTAAAAAAATGAATTAATAACCTTTTGAAATTTAAAATTATCAAAAAATACTAAATAAAAAGTTCTTATCTTGATTTAAAAATATGTGAAAAGTATATGTATAATACAAAGCGTATCCAAACATCAGCCCTAATTATGTCATGACGTTATACCTGTCGGAATCATTTAATCGTGACCGTCATTTATACTCCGACGTCGTCGTCGCTGCTACTACTCGGTAAGTACCTATACGCCCCAACGGTGAGTTGTTCTTCTATTAATATTATTATTAGTATTATTCGTGTCGAACAATAACAAATTGTCTACTTTAATATAAATGTGTTCGGGGAAAATTACGCGCCTGGTCATAACGAGAGAAAAAAAAAAGAAAAATCGGTTTTCGTCGACCGGTGATGGGGGACGAAAATCGCTGGGTAAAGGAGCTACCGCGACGTAGATATAGAGAGCTAATCCGTTTTCTCGGTCTCTCGACAATGGCCGGTCAAAATATCGAGTCACGATAATAATATATATCTCATTTTTTACATTTTTTTTCTCCACCATAATATTAATATTGTTCTCGCTCGCCGTACACTGCGTATAATATGCGAGCATTTACTCACCCACCACCGCCGACATTCCGATACATATTTAATAATAATAATAATAATAATAATAATAATAATAATAATAAAACATTTTTGAATACTCGCCCGGCACAAAGAGATCTCTAATTGGCCGTAATAAGACGTACGATTGTCCGGTCGGCGTGGCGGCGTCGCACGCGCGTGTGCCGTGTGTTTGTACAGCAGCGCCGAACGTTTATTTATTTTTCGGATCTCCTCCCGCAGCATCGCTCACTGTCCGGACCGTAAATAACAATTATAAGCCATTCAATACGCGCACACGCGAACCCAATGGACCGGCGACGGCGGCGAAGCGATTAAAGACCGTAAATAACGCGTTAAATTGTCCATCACGACCTAGTTGTATTAAAATATTTACCGACCGACGGACGGGATCGCGCTGCGACGCGTCACGATTCGCGCCCGGTCGTAGAACATATTATTATTATTATCATGGTTATTATTAATAATAATATGGACATATCGTATATGTTCCTAAATACAGCAGATTAGTTGGCTGCTAGAATCGAGTGTACCTAATTTCGGCGTTTCTTCTGAAATCCGCTGGTGGGGAGGCATAACTTTAAGCGGATTGCTTTATTAGGAATTCGTGATGATAATTTGACCGGACGAACAAAAAAAATAAAAATAAATAAGCCAGACGGTATGATTAAAACTGCGCACTAAATTTTAGTACTGTGATATCTTTATCAGTGATAAAACAAATTTAAAATGTTCATATTTCGTGTAGGTACTTGTTTGCTCTCCAAATTTATAATTTGTAAATTTTAGTAAAGCCTAAAGGTATTAAAGTTATGTTAAGTCAAACGTTTTTTGTTGTGTTTCGCTAATACTATCCATTACACGCCAATACCTCCAGCAGCATTTATACTATATGCATAGTTTTTCATTTACAAAAGCTTTATTATTCTAATAAATTTACAATGAAAAATTTTATAAATTTGATAGTAATTTAATGGAAAATGTCTGTTGTTATTATGTTTTTATAAATTATTTTACAAAAAATAAATATGCATAACAATAATATTATCTTATTTTTATTATTATTATTCACTTATAATATATTCTCTACATTTTAATTAATTACGTTACAATTGATACTTTTTAAAACAAACGTAAAATTGTATTCTGAAGAAGATTAAACATACATTTTGGATTTAAAATATATTATTTACAGCTGCAATAAACAAATTATATTTTTTAATTTTAATATAATTGTATATAAATAAATTTATTGCTGCCTACAATATTTCATCTCATGTATAAACTATGCATAAATCCGTACAAATATATTATTCATTGGCGATTAGTAGAAAAAGTAAATTATATATGATATTATAATATTATATAATATAATAAATAATTATATTATATTATATTATATTATTATTTATTATTATTATTTTATTATATTATCGTATTATATAATACGATCTATAATAAATAAATACAATTATAATTTATAACAGAGATTATCTTCCTTTTTCTATTCCCTGCCATTACGATTACAATATTTAGGGCCACAATTAACCTTTTTACAAAAAGTATAATATGGTATTTGGGCCACTTCCGTTTTACATTTATAATAGATAGACCTGGTGATTGGGCCACTATTTTTAACAATTTTTATTATTGTATCCGGTAATTGGGCCAACATTAAATCTGAAATTTTAATCTATAATACGCCATTTATAAATTGCTACAATACCTAACACTTCAGTTCACATGACACTTAATTCGAAGCGACCGCGTGCATTTACCAAAAGTTAATAAATTATCCAATATTAAATGATATAGAATTAGTAGATGCCGTCACCAAATAAAATGGATAAAAATAGCCAAAAGCGTAATCTAAAAAGATTATAGAATATCGCGATCGTTTAGCTGATTGCAAACTATATTATCCACATTTAGTATTATAATACAACTCGATTAATTAACAACATTTTCAGATTATATTTTTGACACCTATATTTGTGACGATGCTATTTTCCCTCCGCTCATATAGGCGTTACGGTCTGAATTTATAACTCGAATTAAAAATGCTGTCGAATCTCTTCATTCTCATTTAAAAAATTATTCTTATACATCACATCAAAATCTTTATAATTTTTAATGCTTTGTTGGGATTTCAATTCGAAGTTTATATTAAAATTAAAAGCGTGAGAATAGTAAAAGCCAGAAAACAAACTTATATTCTAAAAAATTATATTCTTGATGAAATTAAAAAATCCAAAGAAGGAGAAAAAACGAGGTTTGAATTTGAAAAATCTGTGTTAAAACTCATATTATTTAAAAAAAAAAATAGTTAAGTATATAAGTAGTAGGTATTCTCTGAAATACTATTATAACTTTGGTATAGTTATTTTAATTTTATACATGAATATCTTTCATTACGTTAAAGTGTTCAATAAATTGTACAAATTATTTTTCGTTAATATACTTAATAACATAACTATTTCAGTCATTAAATAAGATTGACATCATAGTCATCACTAATCACCCGTACAACAGGTCAGCCATATGCTGTATGCATGTATAAAATTATAAACTATTATTTCTAGTTTGTATTGAATATTACTACTTTAATGAAATCAAAATTTTAAATAGTAGGTATACCATGACTAGAAATGAGTATTAGTCTATAATTTGTTATTGAATTATAAAAATGAATAGATTTTTACACTTCTCTATACATTTGTAGAATACAGTTAATATTATTTTTATTTGTTTTTTCCGATTATAAAAAAAAGCTCTTTCATTTTTAATATCAATCTCTTTAAAGTAAAAACTAGATTCAATTTTCTATCCAAAATTACTCTCAAAGTAGAAAGTCAGAACATTTAATCAAAGACTCAGCGTGTATACATATACAAAAAATAAAAACACATCATTGTAAAATCAATATATTTATCCCTTCGCTTGGAATTTAAAATAGGTATGAACCAACAGAATGATAAATTTAAATTGAATATCGATTTTAGTGATAGGATAACATACATTTTTTAGCGAACATCAATCCCCGAAACGGTGGAATGCAAGTCACCGGGTGAATTCACTAATATTCCCTTTTTAGGACTCAAGCAGTATGTGGTCAATGTGGCAATATAACTACCTATAGGAAGTGCGCATTTGTAAATTGTAGATATTAATATGTCCAACATTGTTATTTCCTTGTCGCGAGCACGTGGCGCCGACGTCCTGCCACGAACGACAGAATCGCGTATATAATAATATAATGATCTAAGTATACAGTTTATTTTTTTATCAACTGTTTTCATCCCAAACCATTTGTCAATGCACACGTCTATAGCCCATCCTATATGTAATTGTATTACAATATGTACGACGACAAGACGTGGACAGGATAATTCTTGTGACACATGTGCGCACAATATAATAATAATATTATGAATAACAATAATACTTGGTATATATATTTAATAACACAACTTTATTTTTATCATACCTATAGATTAATCTATACCCATACTCGGAGACAGAGATATCGATGCCAATCTCGTCTCCTGCCCGGCTATACCCGAGTGCGTTTTTGAGTGAGTGTGTGCGCGCGTACATCGCGAGCGTGGGCTTGGGCTTCGTAATATTTTTGTATACACCGACTGTACATTTTTTAAATATTATTATAATAATATAATATAATATAATATATTTATTCTCGCCAGAGAACGTGCGCGCCGGCGTCCTGCGGTGGACCGCTCGTGGTCATCGCATGCTGCGGCGAACGGGCGATATACATAATGATAACGATGATAATAATAATAATATTGTACCTATCTATCACCGTCGTTAATATAGTTCGTTTATATATATATATATATATGTAGGTACGTAGCTAAATACGAAATATAATGATATGATTATTATTATATATGATAATATTATAACGTGTGTGTAAGTAATAAATCATCGATGCGTTTTTAACGCAGTTAACACCTATGTGCCCCCGTCGATTATACACACGCAAGCCGAACCGATGACGACGAACGTACTATAATGTCTATGTACTATTATACGCGTATACAGAGCGTTTGTTGCTCGCCGTTTGCCATTTATGTAATATATATAAATATATATATATAAATTGTATGTACAGCTATACCTACATAAAATTATTTTTTCGATGTATTCGTATAATATTGTATTACATAGACTATAGAGGTTAGAACGCGGTGTGTATTTGCAGTTGACACTCAACTATACGTTTTGTTCCACGCATATGCTGTTACAGTAGAGTAAATTGGCCCGTGAAGAAAAAGCGCATACATAACACATATATTTATTTGTTTATGCGTTCAATACACGAACGCGAGTCCAATAACATATAGTTATAAAAACTGTGGAGTTGAATACAACAAGCACAGTTCAATAATTAATCAGAAAATAATACTTAAAATATTAAATTTAAAATAAGGATAAAAACCTAAAAGAAAATATATTAAATATATTTAACAAACAATAGAGAAATATTAAATAAAATCAAAAATATATGGGTGTTTAAAATATAATTTTGATTTGAAATTATTAGATAAGATGGTTTGAAATATCTAGTGTCAACGCAATTAATTTTAAAATAAATTAAAGACAGCATTTCAAGACAAATAAATAATAATGAAACCTAATATCAAATTATGAAGAAATATTGAAAGCAAAAGTATAAAACGTTCACTGAGAAGTGAAAAATTAAAACAATTTAAGACATTATTATAAGAACCATTAAGAAGTCTATATGGATGTTAAATTTAAAATAAATAAAACCTAAATAATACTTCTGAATAGTTTTTAGCATAATATTTTGTCTAAGTGTATTATTTATCTAGATGAGAGGTTGAAACGAACAAGGGAACAATGAAGTATTATTAAAAGAATAAGATCTATGAATGAACCTTAAGTGGGCACAATAATGGCCCCAAATTACTGGTATAGTTCTATTTTGAATTATCTTATAATTTTTGTGTATTTATATGATATAAAACACACATCCTCAAATTCGACACATTATGACATTATATGCACTATATGTAGAATTATTGGTTGAACCACTTAATCTACAAATCTATATATATATATATATGAAATTCAATACATGATCAGTGCCAAAAACAAGAAAGTAGTTTATATTGTTTATACAAACTTCTTAGTTAAATTTAATCCAGCCTTGTGTATGTAATCTATTATATTAAAAACATGCTAATTTTGTACTAATCAATATGCTATATTTTATTTTAATAATACGTGTGCGTATCTAACATTATGATATGTAAATAAGACGTGCCTATATATACTTATGTACAGCTTCAGCTGCTATGTCTGTAAACCTTTTTACATATAACTGTCAATATGCGCCTTGAGTTTACTATTGATACATAATATTATTGGGTATAAGGTACATTAATTATTGTCGTCGAACGCGTGTCGTGCCACCCAGACCGCAATCAAAGTTGTGTGGAACCATTGATGCTATACGATATCGCTTGGGTCTGATCGGAGCTGACCTTGACCTGTTGAAGCCGTGTGGCCGTTATTTATACACCACGTGGTGTGGTATACTATAATATTATATAGGTTCTGTATCGAATCGTTTATCATAATATTAAATTATATTATCACTGATATATTATAGCATAATGCTTTCGACCCGGGATGGCTCGTACAGTTATGTTATATCGTATGGGTGTGTGTGTGTGTGTGTACTATACTTGAACGACGTGACTACAACGACGGATCAAAGGTCGGGGTAGGTCACATGACGTTTTAATTGAACATCGTGTGTGCTTACGTGTGAAGAAGTCTCTCGAGTCTCGACGTGTATTGTTTGTATGCATCGTGAGAAATCTACCGGAAATGATTTGTCGACGCGGGTCGGCCAAGTAATCAGTAATGTAATAATGATGATGATGATGATGATGATGATGACGACGGCGACGGTGATAGAGGTATTATTTATGGATACCAGCTATTTATATATTCATATGTAAACGGTACAGTAGAGATAACAACCACCAACCGCATGCCTAAAGGTTGGCAAAATTTTAATGTCATCTGGAAGTATTTTTAAATCATTACAATCATTTATTGAAGAAATAAAATAATAAAAAAAACTTGACTATTTAAAAAAATATAAGTTACCGGTTACCAAGGTTTAAGCTGAAACTCATTGCTTACAGACAATAGTATTTCATATTTTTAAAAGTGACTTATTCCAAATAAACTTAATGTATAACATACAATATATAGTCAATATTCTTACATAATATGTAAAAATTTATTTTGAAAATGAATTATTGTTCAAAATCAAAAGTGAGGAATAATACATTGTCGAATGAAGCTAATACTCCTGCCTAGTTGTGTTTCAAAAAACATTTAAGATTAATAAAATATACAATTGGTATTTAAAAAAAATATTGTTATTTTTTTTTATACCTCAATCGTCTGAGAAAAAAATGTTTATAATTAGGCATGCCTATTTCGACATCTTATGAAAATCTTAGCCGATGGATTTCTTTTTTTTTTATTGATTACAAATCGTTAACACGTGAACTTGGATATAGATCAATCAATCAAACCTTTAGTTTATGCTGCAATAACCAGTCAGTAGAATACTTATGGTACCTATTACAGAGTTAATACTTGTATTAAACATTTCTAGATGTGCTTAGCCATTCTTCAAGTAGCAGATAAAGCTGGGGGTCTGAACCTATCTTAGTTGTATTTAAATTTGGAGTCTTACGCTCTAAAAAAAAATAGGAAAATATTATTATATTATTCCATAGTATTTAAAATTTATTGTATATTTGTATGAAGTGTTTCACAGAAAAATGAAGAATATATTTCTTAGAGAAAAATAGCAATATAAGCATAAATAATTCATTTGATGAGTCAAGCATAGGATAATGGAACAAATTTAATATGGTAGAACAAAACCAGAAAACACATTAAAAAAAAACTTTAGATATTTTTCTGTTTCATGCACTACTCAAAGTCTTATAATTTATTACTTGAAGATTTAAAATTCTATCGACCATACTATCTACTTTGAATTGTTTTTGATGTTATTCAACGACTACACGATTGTTTCTTATCCTCTATTGAAAGATAGATAATAATTCTTCTAAAGTTAAAAAAAATAAAATAATATACTCGTATGCACATAATAATATAAAAATATATCTTAAAGGCACTTATAAAATATTAAAATCAAAACAAAAACGTTTTACGGTAGAAAAAAGGCTGAATATTTGGTTAAACTATCATTTGAATAATAAAAAATATTATGAGGTACAAACATACTTACATACGTACATATAATAGAGTCATATTATGCAATATGCTTTCTGTATATGTATAACATATTTAATCGGCTATTAGATTTTTGTCTTATGTAAAACACGGGGTACTTGATCAACTTAAATGATTTTTGGGCAATCTGTGGGAAATTATACTTGTACCGCAATGCAGTCAATGCTGTATAATATATATTATAATGTTATACATAAACGAAGTTTCTCTATCGCGATAAGCGAACGTGATCGTAGACGGAAGGTACGCGAGGCAGTGAGAGAGAGAAGTACGCGCGTCTGGAACGGAAGGAAATCGCTGCAGCAGCACTATATAGTGGCTAAAAAGGATCGATCTCAGTGGCAGCAGTAGTGAGGTGCAGAGGCTGTAAGTTGCATGTGAAATTCGTATATATATATATATATATATATTATACGTACAGTTTGTAAAATCGACCCGATAACGTGTAGAATAATAATTGATCTCACCAAATTGTGCGTTTTACAATTTTCTGTTCATATAATTTGAATAGATCTCGAGGGTATTTTATAATTCGTTTATAAATATAATAATAATTATTTTAGAACGCGTCCGTCATCGTTTGCAAAAAGAAAGGGTATTGAAAGGGTGGGTAGATTCCATAGAAGATTTAGCAGTCGTGCGTAAACATTATATAATATATATATATATATATATATATGTAAATCTGCGTATACATTTACGTAACTATATTATTACGAGTATACTATACATAAAAGTCAAAAATAATCGGTTACCGTTTTTACCACGGCTTTTCTTTTCGGATCATCCCCCGCCAGCACGTAAACGAGACAGATCTACTGCAGCCATCACCGCCGCCAACGAACACAAGAGATGATAATTTCATTTCACTCGTCGCTCTCCGCACGCCAGCGTGGTCACAAATACGAAATAACCACCCCCACGGTTTTCACGCTAGCCCGTCATCATCCTTTTAACCCTCGTCCGTCGTCGTCGTCGTCGTCGTAGTCTGTAAAAGACGGTACACTACACACATACACACGCACGGTCGTATTTACGAGCGTATAATTCTCGGGCGTTTACGCATATAAAATACGTGCCCAAGGTAAATAGGTAATAAATTATTCAGAGCACACAAAACCCTCCGCCGCCGTCGTCGTCGTCGTCGTCGTCGTCGCCGTCGCTGCTGTTGTGGTGCAGGAGGGGGATGAGGAGAGTCGGTGCTGTTTTCGGAAAAGTCATATAGTCGACAGTGGTATGCGGGAAAAGGCAGCGAAAAAAAAAGGCCGACCATCCGTGCGGAGTTAATATTATATATATATAATGTATACATGTTCGGTGGTGTATATATATATATACATATAGTGGTAGCGGTAGTCGCAGTCGAACCGCAATGCCTTGATTACCAGAGTAAACACGAGATATTAGGTTGTTAAGCGATGAAGGAGGGTAATTGCGTGGACGGGCGGCGATCGACTGTATATATGCGCCTCGCGCGACGACGCAAAACGCTGTTTAGCATGGCAAATGAGCGGCGCAGCGTGTTTGCGCGAGCCCTCTGCCCCGCACGCCCACACAACCCTACATGTATACATATACACACACACTATGTATTACGTATATATTATATTATATATTGCCCCGTCTTTCACTCTTAGGGTAAACGGATTATTTGTAAGTACGCGCGCGTGTGTGTGTGTGTTGACCCGATGCGCGGGGGCGTTGCTGCCGGCGGGAGGAGCGGAGGGCCATCATGTCGTTTGATGAACCGAACGCGCGGGCGATCGGCAGGCGGACGGACGGAACAGGGAAATACGGCTCGTGTCGAATGATAATTTCAATATTGAATTCGCACTAAACTCTCTTCTTCCGCAGCATCCCGCTATCGTCCTCCTCGTTGTGAACGTCATCAGTTGCACTGACTACTCGTGTTCGTTTTGTATATAAACTGTACGTACTTTGCACCGCGGCGGTGGCGCTCTCGTTATAATATTATACATTATCAATACCATATAGTAACTACCTCCTACCTACATTTATATGTATTATGATGTTAAACGTTGTGGTTGTAAAAAGCTCGGTAAATAGCTGATTTCGTTGTTCATACAAAATACCAATATACATAATATAGCTTTGAATCCAAAAATCACACACCGACACACCTAATAGATAGAATACAAGACAAAACTATCTATAGTAGTATTATAATATAGTCTTTGGATTATAATAGTTTTAAAAGTCATATGTACATTATCGTCATATAAATAATAATTTATATTATAGAGTTTCCCAACTATTGTTAGAAGTCCAGATTTTTTAGTGAGGGCCGAGGGGGATGTAGTTTTACATAATACCTATAAAACCCATCGAAACTGACTGCAATAAATTAATTTAATGTAATATTGTAATAAAATTAATAATAATAAATTATATTGAAGTACTATAATTAGATTACATTATGTCCACAGTATAACCAAAAAAAGATCATCAGTTTTTTTTTTTTTAATTAATTGGGGGATAGACTCTTAAAATGTACAAGGGGCTCATGAAATAAAAAAGATTGGGAAACATTGTTTTAAACTAAACTTATTATCTGTTTTCAATAAAAATATCGAAGTAAATATAATATAAAAATATATATTGTCCCTAGAGTGTATTGTACTGCAAACAAATTATCAACAACTTAAAAAGTTAAATCAATTATAAAAATGTATTATCGTTCACTATAAAGAGACCGAAATGTATTATTGTTTAACTGTAAACGTACAAACAACTATTACAAAATATATATATATAATATGCTGCGGGTAAATGCGAATAGCCGAATTGTTTCCGCTACTGTAAAATATGATAATAATATTATACAATGAACTTGTGGAACAATATTTTAAAGGAAGTAATATTCACGGGGAGTTTAAAACGACAATATTGTGTGTACATAAGCTTTTGAATATTAATGTGTTAGCACATAATTGTGTATGCACCGTTGTAATTTATTTGGGGGAATACGGTTTAAAATCGTTGTTAAACATTTAATCAGTCTTGTTAAAAGTGCGAAAAAAGTTTAAAAAAAAACTGTATTATACAGTTTCATGTATTTTGAATAAAATTAATTATACTTTTAGTTTAGTAATAATTGTTTACTGTTGCAGCGTTAATCTGAAAATAAGAAAAGGAAATCATAATAATTATCTGTACAACGACGTTGACCAAGTAATTTACCACGTGCACAAAATCATGTATGTTCCTAATAGAAGTCATTAAAAACTAATTACTACGAAACCAATACTCAAAATATTTATAGGCGTATGCCTACATCAGAGTTTATTAATATTATTTTTTGATTGGCAATGTATCTCTTATTTATTTTCTAATGCCAGAAATTCTTTTACGTTAAATTATTATGCGTATTTATTTTGTTGTAAACACAATCATTACAATATTTTAGTATACTATAATATTATGTACCGGTGACAATATTAACATTTTTCTTTTCATGTGAAATAATGCTATAAAACATACGTATATTAATAGTTATAATTTATATTTTATTATTTTCTTGCTCAATGCATAGGTATTTAAGATATTCTGAAGAGGACAAGGATAAAGTAAATTAAATTATCAACGATCAAATCAACTTAATAATAACAGTATTAATATATATATATATCATCAGTAAAATTATATAAATTTGTTTAAATGTATAGCATACAATCTAATAATCATAGCAGTTTTTAATAATCTTATCAAAATAATTACTTGTAATAGAACTCCATGTGTTGAAACATTTAAAATTAAAATAAATAAAAAAATAAATTAATAAATAATCTTATCTATTCTATATTCTGCACCTACTTACTTCTTAATATCGGTAACGGAATGAGCATAATTAATTATAAGAAATTTATATCATCAATAAAATTTAATAATTAATTATGTAAATTGTAATTACAACTTACAAGTTATAGGTATTATTATAATTTATATTATGATATCGTTCTATTCATATGAATTATTATGATTTATGAATAGCATAAACAATTAATCAATTTTATAATCTGATTAATGATTATTATATTTTAAATTGTTTAATCGATTTATCAAGTATCACGTATCACAAATAAAACACATTTGTTAACAAATTAGTTATTAATAAAATATAATGAATGATGTTATATATAATTTTAAGTAATTAATACATACAATTATATATTTATATGTTTAAAGAAAAAAAAGTCAGAGGGCCCCCAAATCCATTCCATAAATATACAAAATATTTGCGCTTATTGGCAGCAATAAGTAAATATTAAAGAAAGTGCCCCCCCCCCCCATCAACCGTATTTTTGTCAAATATAACAATGTAGAAAAAGAAATATTGATCTCTTAATAAAAATCTTATTAAAAATTGAAAAATTTAGATTAAATTTGAATACAATAAGGTTAAGTAGGTACGTCATTATAATGTTACCTACTTGTTGGTGATAAATTAATTTGAATAAAATATTATTAGAAATGTTAATAATTCAAGTAGGATGTACTCCTATTTAATGTTATTATATATTTGATGGTTTGATAGATATACACTTAATAGTGCAAACATTATAAATTTAAATTGGTTTAAAGTTTCTTATAATCTTATGCCCTCCCACTGCAGAAATCCTGACTACGCCATTGAACGTTATATTAGGTAGAACAATAATTATAGCAATCGTCAAGTTTGGAAAGGGTTTTATGCATACGATTTGGGCTCGACTGAAACGTTTATGATTACGATACATACCTAAACATAGTAACGACATGTAAAATAATCAGTATTCTTCCGTTACCGTGTAAGACCAGTTGTTGACCGTTCTGAATAGTGGCGTGTCGAAACGGTTGGAGTATTAATAATAATAATAAGCCGTTATTAAGATTTAAGAATATAAACTGATATTACTCTGCACGTAATTTACGCGTGCCGTAGACGGCTGGAAAAGCGTGAACAGCCCGAGGGATCAACCACCGTGCTTCAGTGACGGTCGACGGACGGACGGCCGAGGCGGCGAGAGAAAGGCGTCCGAAAGCGTTTTCCCAAGACAAATCGATACCGCGGGCCACTGCGCTGTCGCCCGCATACACACATCAGTCTGTTGAAAAAAGCACACTGAATGTCTGTATATTAGTGGTAATAATGATATTATTATAATACGTGCCAAGACAAAAACGTAGAGGCGGACGCTGCGGGCTTTCAATACGAGGTATCTACTGGAAAAAAAAAAACACATTATAGCTGTCAATAACGATAATTATCATTGAAAAACGACATATTGGCTATTGCCGGTGTCTACTACAGTCTGACGGGGTAGCTTATTCGGAACCGTAGGCACGTCATATTATTATTATTATTACTACGATTATATTGTGTATACGAGACGATGAAAAATATTGAAATGGTTAATTAACCGTCCGACGTATATTTATCTAATGACTTCAGAGTGCTGAAACTTATCAAGTTTGGCAGTCGATAAGTAATAACATCAAACAACGTTAAACTGCAGTTGCGCGTACCTATTAATGTATCGCGAGTTATGACCGATTAACGATGGAAATATATTGACGATATCGAATTTATTGTAAATATTATGGGATCAAATAGCATCAACCAATGAGAGGTAAAAATAGGAAAGTATTGACGCCTGTATGCGTCTAACGCCGAAATGGCCACTTCCAAAATATGATATCAATATAATAATGATGATAAGGTGAGAGCGAGGATCCGTGATGCGATACTACCGAGTAGTCGTCAGTCATAGGGAAGTCCCGCGCGCGCGCGCTGTGAGTTTGTGTGACTATACTTAAATAATATATCACAGGTGGGTGCTTAAATACCTAACAAGTAACAACATTATTATTATTACTATCAGTGGACCGCGAGAACGGCCGATTTTCGGCGTACGATTTGTCGGCCGATAATAACATGAAATAAAATTATATTTTATACCAACACACACGCGCGTTTATAAACCATAATAATAATAATAATAATAATAATAATAATATAATAACAATATAACGCGTGATAAATCGACATCGCCGGACAACAACAATAATAATAACTGACTGCGGCAGTGAGTCTCTCTCGGATTAGGTTATACAGGTACTAACGCGCTGCGGGTTATATAACACGGTATACTCGCACAAACGCTAACAGGCCTTGTGACCGATAGCTTAATCATACCGGTGCCCGTCGCCCTAAGACCGTTCCCTCCTCACCAGCTTCTCTCAAAACGAGAGTGTATTATTCTCATTACCGCGTGACTTGTTATAGATTTAATAGACAATTTTCGTGGTAATGAGCGGTGTGTGTGCACGTTGGAGCTCGCGCGCAAACTAATAGCGTGAATCCACCGCCACCGCGCGCAGCCGAGTTACTTATTATTATTACCTACTAATGAAGCCGTCATCGCCGGCGCAGGCGGTTTTCCTCGTCAGATCCCGCGCTGCTTCTGCGGCGGCCAGAGACACTCCCGGACCCACCCCCGCCATCCGCCGCCAAAACTTCAAAAAATATTCTAAACATCTATAATTAACGAGTGGTGGGGGGAGGAGGAGGAGGAGGAAAAAAAACCTTTTCGTTCGTTATATGCCACACACAATACATGTATACATATATATATATACATATTATATACATTAATATTAAATATGTATAGGACATAGGTATATATTGTATATACAACATATACGTTATATTATGCGTAAACGGTCAACTATATATTATAATAGTACTACTCTATACTTGTAGACAGTTGCAGTGTCTATCGTGTGTCCCAGTGGTGTCCAGTAAGTACAATAACTATGTATAAATATATACCTAAGGTATATTCGTGTGATCTCTGAGTTGTTGTGTTCACACAACACTTCCAAAGCTTTTTGTCCGAGTGACGGAGATACATAATGTTATATGCATGTAATATTACAGAGACGCGACGATTTTAATATGACCGTAATAAATATTCTAAACAAAGTATAATACAACATTAAAAATACATAGTATTTTAAATTTTTCTGGATTCGTTAAAAACATGGTATAACGTGCTGCAGTAACCATACACAAATATATTATATAAAATCATTTAATTTTCTTAGAAATGTCGTCATTAAACTACTTCAAATATTATATATGAAAGTTTTTTCGCAAAAATCTTATTTGAGAACTTCATAAATGTTTTATATAATTGGACACGAAATATTTCTAAGTAAAATATATTATATTATGTCTATTTGACTATTTCTAATAAGGTTATCATACGTTTCAGTTGTATACCATGAAATAAAAAAACAAATTCACAGTTTTTAAGCGATATCTTTCGACAAACAAGCTCTAATTGCATAGACTCTACCGCCTGTAAACTGTAATTTTTATTTAATTCCCACACATCGCAATGCCATTGCATCCATAAAGGTGCATACGTGATACATGCATACATATCTATGTAATTATGATTATACAATATTGAATATTGTGCTGCACGATTGCGTTTGGTGCATCCGATTTATGAAAACATCACATACTACACTATGCACTTAATAATACACGCGATGCAAACGATGCATACCTAGGTAAAACAGTTATATTGACTTCGTTTGGCGTAGATAAACAATATAATAGTATTATATATAGGTTTAACACGATGTATTATTACCTAAACGAATTCAAGTAATACATAATATATATATGCCATTAACGACATACGTATTGATCCCGCCAATCATAATGGAATACGTGTTAACACGTAAACCTACCACACATAATTTATTAACTATTTATTGAAGTTATGACTTCGCTCGCACATCAGTAGTTTTATTATAATCAGTGAGACGGCTATATAATTTAAGTATATTTCATTAAATGTTTTGAGTAGCATTAATAGATACTAAGTTTCTAGTAAATTTTACTATAAAAATATTATTTCCCTTACAAACTCTACCACCTCTCCTACCTTATTAGGAATTTAATTTCTAAAAACTCTTCTTAAATGATGTTATTTAGTTTTACCTCCTTATCAAGGTGATGGATTAAAAAAAAAAAAAGTTTATCTTTTGTCTTATTTTCTTTGAGCTGAAGCTATATGCATACCAAATTTCATCAAAATCGAAATAGAAATTAATTATAGGTACCTATGTAAAAACGTAATAGACAGAGAGCGATATGACTTTATATATATTATAATAGTTATATTATTACTTAGCCGATTATGCGTTGCAGTATAAACTTATTTGGGTGATTTTTCAAACGCGTTATGTATATTTGACGGAAGTTCGAAAAAAATAAACAGAAAATCATAGCCAAATATATTTTTATTTATTCCACGCGTTTGTCGACGACCGACTGTTGCAATGAAACCTGATTACCTAAAGTTACAAATTAGTAAGTTTTATTGATATACACAAGCACTGTAAATATGAAAGTTCTTTTACAATATGTTTAAGTAGGCGTATTATACTATAATAGCGCATTCACACGATTAAATATCTTTTGTACGTAAATCATAATAAACTAATTTTAAGGACGAACATTTTATAAAATTCAGTACTATTCGTATTTACAGCGTTTAGATTTAGCAAAATATGCAGGTACAACTCTTTTATATAGAACTTTAAAAATCTGTCACAGACCCAGCTCGGCCATAAGACATATGAATAGACCCTTTTATAGGTGAATAATTTATATTGTATATATATACCATTGCAAATCCTGCTATACATTATTTATGTGTGTATAAATATATTTAGAGTTAGAGAGGTACTTTGTTCGTGGATTGAACGGCGGTGGGTGTGCAGGACGTCGTTATTTAATTTTCGACGCGGAAAGACGAGTGCGATAAGTTCCGAAGTCGGAGGGTGGAAAACGGTTTACCCACGCCGCGGCGGTGGCGAAAGAAAAACAATTTAGTTCGGCGGTGGATAAAAGGGAAAAGGAAACAACTTTTGATTTTCATATACGCGAGGTAAATATATATATATATATATATATGTATATACCAACCGTACCCACTCGTTTTGACTGAAAACTGATTTCTTGGTAAATTATCAGTGCAAGCGCTACAAAGCGCGATAATGTTTTCGCAGTTCGTGTATCTCTTTTTTTCCCTCATCCGTTTCGCTCGTTCGCTTTCCTCTCGCTCTACCTCTCATCTCTATACATACATATACGTCTTCCAGCTTCATCTGTCTCGCGCGCACACGCAAACACATATATAACATAACATAACATATAATATATAAAATATACGCTATACATAAGCGAATACGCCGTGAATAACACGACGCGACGTAAATTCCACTGAATAGTCGAAACTTTTCAACAGGTATTGATCCGAGAAAAGCACGCGCGAGCTCCGCCGCTTGCACATTTGCCCGTCGCTGCCGCAACATTGTAAACCCATATATTTCCTTATTCGGCGAAAGTGATTTTTCTCGACTTTTACAGAGACGAGATTTGTTTGAGGGGAGTGGTAGGATAGGTATATACCTCGGGATTCCTTTTTTTTCTCTTTTACGTCTTATTATCCTATCATAAAATTTACAAACGCAATAACGGCCGTAGATGCTTTAAAGATAAAATATTATACACATATTATTAAAATCATAATGCGCATAATTTAATAATATTCTAGGTATCAGCTGTGCATAAAGTATATTATTTATGTACGTATATTGTTAGATTCTGAGCGAATGTATTGATTTTACAATGATGTGTTTTCTTCTTTAATGGACGATAAAATGCTTCAATAATAAAAAATGTGAGTAGTTTTGGATAAAAAATCGGGTCTAGTTTGTACTTATAAGATATAATTCAAAAATTCTTAGTACCTACTTATTTTTATAACAAGGAAAAAATAAATAAAGGTAAAACTGGAATTTTCACGTAAATCCATTGTTTGACAAAACCGATTTTGTTATTTTTGATGTAATTCAAAAACGAATAACTTGAAATTTTGATCAAATTATAAACATTTCTCGACTCACTCGACACCTAGTGCTCAGTAAAGAGGTGCCCACTTATCTACCCTATTTTTATTATTATTTATAGATGTACGAGTAAATTATATTAATATACATGACAAAAATTATTTCTAACTTACTACTTTCAATTTTTTATATTCATTAAAATATTAAATAAGTTTATACATTTATGTTTTCGACTTCATATAAACATACGATTATGCGTATAGATAAAATCTATGTATTTAATGAAATAACTCAAATGGCAGTTCTGTCAGTGTCTGTCACCGTCGCAAAATATTATAATTAATGTATGTTAAAAGTGTATATATATATATATAAGAATATTATGTAACCGTTGGGACTTTAAAAAAACCCTTTTGATCGCGAGTCGAAGAACCGCGTCAAACGCTACTGTATTATTGTTATATATTATAAATGTATATCAAACTTTGAATATTACTCTGAAAGTGTATTATGCATAGGTGTATCAAAACTATAATTTGAAGAGGAAAATAATCATAAGATCGTTAGACAAGTTGCGATCGTTATAAGTTGATAAATATATAAGTAGGTATCGAAGTCGAATCCAGCTCGAGTACGCTGTAACGCCCTATCGTCGTGATTGCTCCCATGTCTTTTCATTACGCTATTTTTTGAAATACGGCCCATATTGTAGTGCGTGTTATGCCTACCAGTACCAGCTTTGTCGAGCACAATAAAATAATAATGTCCATGGCGATATCCATGATATAATACAACACAATATTATTATTATTTATGCATTGCAATTACACTACCAACGCAATAACATGATGAATAATTAATAACACATGGTATCGAGATCATGGAATAATTATTATATTCTTTAAAGTAGTTATAATTTCATTGCGCATTGTACGCCGACGTTTTTTTTTTACATAGATTGTAAAAATTTGTCCGTACACAATGTAATCACGGTTTCAACAGATTTTTATAAAAATTAAATTATCATAAAATACATCATTATGTATATTGTACGTATTATACAACTCATTAATTGTTACAAAAATATTTCTAGGAAAAAGTTATACGCTCAACGTATTCGACAAAAGAATTTACGAGATGATTCATCAAGTTTGAGAAAAATAATGTATATCATACACACACATGAGTACACCGGATTTATTGTTTATTTACGATGAATTTTATGAGCATTAAACGCGTATAGAGATTAAACGAGATATTTTACATAGTTTTAAAATATTCATTTATTTTTTTCACTCGCAAAGCTTTAGGTCAACGATTTTTAGCATACAAATATATTCACCTACTATAGTTTGAAAAAAAATTGCAAGCTTTCAGTTGCATATAATATAATATAATGTATAGGTACTTATAAAGGTATATCACCATATAGGTTTATATACTATTAAGTATACGGACATGCAGAAATAACTTGCTGCAGTTCTATTTATACGGATGACAAAGCCATAATACTATTTTTTTTTAAACACCTAGCTAATTATTTGTCTCGCATAATATATGTATACTATCATAGAGAATAGTGAATAGACAGACTATTAAAGCCCAAAACCAATTCAATTATTGAAATTACGTGTGTGTAGTATATTTTATAAATACAATTTTGAGATGTTCTATAAAAACGGGCATAACCCGTTTCCGCTAAAAAAAACCGGTTCCCTGATTTACGCATAACCTTTTTCCATCAAAAACGAAAAAGGTACAATTCCCGTTTCCGCCAAAAAATTTTCATCTCTAAGTAAGAACATTATAATAATTTTGTATTAAAAATATTAGAATCTCTATCGAAATTTTAGTCATTCATATTTTTTGAACAAATTTCGAGTTTAAAAGTTCAAAAAAATTTGAATTTTTTAATTTATTTTAAAATGTTCTTGTTTTATTTTATATTGTTATCTGTTAAGGTTTTGGTATTATAAATTTTAATTTGATTACTTTTAATATGCATATTGATTATGAGTAAGACAAAATAAAATAATTTATAATTTTTTACTTACCTAAGTAAATATATCATTATGAAAAAAATTAATTTACTTTTCTGTGTTTTATTTGTGAAATAGGTGTTGCAGTGAGGCAAGATTAATAAAGATTCGAGTTGAAGAGTTCTGTGTTGAAATGTCATATGAAATTGAAAAATGATAAGTATTAAAAAACATTTTTCATTTCAGAAAATTCATGTACAACAAATAGCTGGTGCTATTGCCCATTCGAGAAGTATTGACTACCAGAGATTTCCATAATGATAAACTACGGCCGAGTACCTATAGAATATTTTTCATAGTATGAGCATAAGTCATTTTTACTTTTGCAGAAAGTATACTATTATATATTTATATCTTTTGTAAATAATTTATGATAAAAAAATTTTAATTTTCAATTAATAAGTGTTAAAAGTATAGAACTAAACTTCGAGAATCTTAGAATACTATAACGTAGGACCATTTGAATTGTGATACGCGTTCGTACATATCGTAAATATACGCGAATCCATAAATACTAGGTAGGTATATTAAAAATACTCTGTGTGGACAATAATAATACGTTATGAATTTATGATTATGGCGGGTATTCCCACGATGTGTAGGCTCACGCGATAAAAACCAGTCGCGAAGACGATTTCGTTTTTTTTTCTAAAAAAAAAAAAAAAAATATATGGTCAAACAAAATGGAGAATGGAATAAAATGATATATTACATGCTCCTTATATACAGGTATAGAGAATAGAGATAAGTATAGCTGTTTAAGTAGGATTTAACCTCTATATATATGTTATGCTCGTATTATACATATAAATATATTATGATAGACTCTATCAGATAGACTATAGAGTATTGAGACGCTTCGGGATAATTATTTTAAGTCTGTAGTCATAACCTATATGCTGATCTAAAATTATATTATTAATTAGTTGAAATACTCCAAAAAATATTTTGCCAAAAAAAAATTCCTAAAAAATAATTTTTTTTAAAGAATATTGTTTTTTAATGAGTTTAAATTGTGTAAATTAAGTACCTACGTCCAAAATGTTAATGTTTTTTTGAAAATAATGAGTAGGTATCTTATGGTTATGTTAAATGAACCTGCACATAATTAAATTTAAAACGTCCATTACAGTAACCCGCTCAACACCTGCTGTTTAAAAAAGCGGCGCTCACTTGCCCATATTTTTATATCTATTGTCAATTTGTAAATTTTATTATTTTAGATGTAGGTACACTAATTTTAATAAACAAATAAAAAAAAACATGATCCAACCATTAAAAGAGGGTAGAAAAGAATGAACCTCGCTACTAAAATGGGCCACTGTAGGAGACTTGCGTGTTATTAACATTATAAATCGATGTGTTATAATTTTTAAGTATATTCTCGTACTTAGTGTACATGTTATAATGATAAATAAGAGTGGTCAGATAGTATATAATCAAGGTATCTACGCACTTTAGAACATTATACACACATACACACACTATAAAATAATAATGGACCGCCGCAATCCTTTTGGGATTCAACACTATGTATAATATTATAATAATACTTATATGCATATACATATATATAGATATTTTATCCTACTCACATCCCTTCAGTGGCAAAAATGAAAACACGGTTCGCAGAAATAATCCTCTCAGGGACATCGGCGCGTTTCTGACACCAGATGGCGGTGCTCCTAAGAGCTTTCGGTACCACCCCCGCGTGAACACGACCCCTACACAAACACTCCTCCATCCCCACTCTCGCGCGTCGTCCTTAATCTCTGCGCAAACACCGTCGGCCGATTACAATACAGCGCGCGCCCTAATGTGTACACACCCTGACTGCCACCGCCGCTACACCATCATCTGCCGTCGGTTTTAACCACGACCGACCGACCGACCGACGACCGATCGCGATCGGTGCAGGGTGTGTGCCATCCACGCGGTTCGTCGCATTATTGTTTTTAACTTTTTTGTATTTTTCTTCCGACGCCCCCGCCCGACAATCCCCATCGTCAGAGTTATTCTCCATGGCATTATATAATATATTATATACATTCCCGCGCGTATACATAATACACACACACACATATATATATATATATATATATATATATATATATATATTCGGTCTTATCGGAATAAGTGCGTACATATATACATATTTATGTGTCACAGCCACCGCGTATATAACAATAACAGTAAAAAAATAATAACACTCCTCAGCGAGACGACTGCTGCTGCTGTACTGCAGTTTAGACACGAGGAATATACTATACATCACGGCGTGATGGCAGGAAAGTGTGAACAATAATAATAATAATAATGATAATAATACAAATATCGAAACACGCAGCTGTATACGTTTATAATGTATATGTAATACGTATACCTACATATACTGATGCTGCTGCAGATACGCACCAACGCTGTCGACCGTATTATATACATATTAGTGTGTAGCGCATTACCTACAGTAAAAGAGACTATTAGAATTTACATGATTTTGTAACGAAAATGAGAATTACGGTATCAAAAGAATGGTTTTCGGGCCTCGTTCCACAGTCGAATTAGGTTGGATTTACACACACACACATACACGGTCTTTGTGCCAAGAGCTCACGTTTCAAAATGATTTAAATCCTATTTAGACATCAAAACGAACTATGTATATGAGTATTATTATAGCGATATATATATTATAAAGATTTTATCATATAATTGTTAATGCTTTTTAATTTATATACTATGTGTATAGGTAACTACACACATAACGTTGTAATATACTTATTATAGGTATTAGGTATACGTAACGAATAAAAATTCAATTAAAAAGTATCGAAACGAAATTATTAGTATAATATTATATCAAGCGTATGTGCATAGAATTTTAGGTACTGTAATATAGCACTCATATATCTATATAATGTACATAAAAATAATATAATATAGACGAAATATTTTTCTTGTAACACATTATAATCATTAATCAAACGTGTCTACGAGCATAATAGTTTTGAAGGTGCGATATAATAATATTATACACTATAATGTCTATAGATATATACCTAGTTGGTTACTGGTAAAGTATATAGGTGTTGATAAGGTATCCATATACGTTTTCAATACGATTTTGTCGTGACATTCAAAACAATAAAGTAACAAATCTTTACAACAGTGTGTACCCGTGAATGCGTTTAATACTTAAGAAAGAAGTTTACTAATAGCGCTAAAAACAGTAGGTAACTTTATAAGGTCAACTGTATACATTTTATATATATATATATTATATATATATATATATATAAATATTTTAGTACAATATTTCTTATTTGTCATCGTATACCAAAGAATTGCTAAGAAATATTTTTGAAATAGAAAATTTTTCTAAAATGTCTTGGTTAAAAATAGTATTTTATGTTCATAAAAAATATACGTGATAGGATCCACGGTCTCTTTACAAACAATTTGAGTGAGGCCTTAAAGTTACAGTATTGACGTATTGCATGTAATCAAGTATTCAATCATTTTTTTATAAGTCAAGTTTGAATGTCAAGTTTTAGTAATTTTCAAGTATCTTGTTTACAAGCAATAAGCTTAAATTGACATTTTAAGACATATAATTTTAACTTATATTTAATATACAAACACAATCTTTAAAATAATTTGTTAAAATAATTAATGTCACAGAGAGCCTACCATGTGGGGATTTCCACGTTTATGCAGAGATAAACATTGCCGGTAAATGGTATACTACAGCAAGTATAAATTAAACTCTTAAGTGATTTTTCATCTACTTTAATTGTATATAATTATATTATGAAATTATACAAATATATTAAGATTATTCATAACAATAAAACGCATTGTTGTTTGTCTTCATTTTAATACTAATTACACTGAGAACACTACACAGATTAATTATATCACGTAAGTTTTTTTCTTTTGATGTACTACGTCTTCATATACTCGTATATTTTAATATTTTTAAATCGGTCATCGTTTATTAATCAAACTATATTTTATATGTCTTACATTAATAAACGTGCATCATTATAATAAAAAAAAAAAAAAAAAAAACGTCTATGATAAAATTCTATCTGTAGTGATGTCGACACTCTATAACGATAAATGTGTAATATTTAAATGTGTGTATACAGCTGGTACCTATACATTGTGCGATAAAACGATTACTTTTAGATTTTTTTCCACACATGACACGGCTAATCGATTTTAATAACGCACGTAGTTACAGATATGATATAACATAACGTATTACCACGTAACATTAACATCGCGACGGCAATAATAACAATAATAATATTCCGTCGAGAAGTCGGTCGGTCCGTCGGCCGCCTACGGTTGTAAAATGGTAAATGGACAAATTACGACGTTCGTGGCGGCGGCGGTGGTGGCGGTGACAGGGCCTCCGACGATTATGATGTTGTTGGTGGTAACCGAAAGAGCTACCGGATAATTAGGGGTTATCGAGGAGGCCAGATCGTGACTAGGCGCGGAGCTCCGGACGGGCGAGTGGGAAATCTTATACACCGGCGTCGTCATGTATTATTATATTCAGTCGTGTGTATCAACGGTGTGGTTGATGCGCGCGCAATACTATACACATATATATATATATATATATATATATGTACGACGTACGATATACCGTGTTTACCTATATACGTGTATACAGGATGATGATTTACCGAAAACGTTCAACCCAATAACCGTTTAATAAGAATTTTTTTAAATTATTGAGATATTTTTCATACCATCGAAGGAGTGTCTTGCGTTTTTTTTTTCAATACGAGAACCCCCATTTTCCTGAATTAAGGAGTGGATGATTTTCACGGACATTTGTATGTATCTAATTCAAATCTCTAATGAGTAGTTTCTCAATTATGTTCGTACTGAGAATAGTAGTCCTTAAAATTGATTTTACCAAAATATAAAATAGATATCTGTACGTATTATTGGAACTATTGTATTTATTATATTTGGACCATTTTTTCAAATTACAATCAATGTTGTTTAATGATTATTAATTCGTTTAAATTTTCAAATCTTCGTAGCCCATCATCTCCCCCCGCCCCCTCATTCACTCCAATTCAGTATTACATAACTTTTATCCTTAGTATGTAAAGTAAAATAACTACTGGTTTGACTTTTGATTATGATGCATTAAAATGTTCAAAAAAATGATCTAGTGGAAAAATAAGTTTGTGGTTTTGTGAACATGCTTGGTGAATCACCCTGTATTTGTATAGTGTATATATATTATATACCTACCTACATGTACATATACAGGTATATAGGTATATTATATGTACCTTCCTGCAGTCGCGATTCGACAACTCATCATCTAACGATTCATTATATTTACGCTCTCGTGAACCTCATTACATATTGTTATCAACACTAACACAGGCGCGCGCCGTCTGCGCCCGTCTAACCCCTTTTGTGGGTATTACAATCAAATTTGGCCTTTTGTATCGAATTATAAAATTTTATACGTATATACGATGTATATTTGTCCGGCGTATTATTATTATTACCGTCACGGTCGTTATTCTATTATTAAAATAGCCCTTCACCAATGACACCATGAGAAACTATAAAAAAAAAAATACCAACAGGAAATGACTTATAGTAAATGCCATTCTAATTGTTCGTATATATAATATATATATATGTATCTACTCTCTACACTCCACTCCCCCGCGGTGTATATCACTAGTATTATATATTATTATAATATCTATACATACATATAAATAATAATATAGTTTCATATAGGTACGCGAGAATTTCAACGACCATTGTTCTTCTACTGGCACGCAGTATATAATATAATATACCTATACCAAAGTTTAGTTTAAATTTTGCAGTACCTATACCTATTAATTTATGTACCAGGAATTCTTTCATTACATCAGTTTATTCAATGTCATTAATACCTATGGCTATTTAGTATTTACATAGACTTATTCACTTGTAATGAATATTAATTAAAGAGCATCATTTTCTCTGATATAATTTAATATGTTATTTTAATTACCTGTTTATATTATTTATTTATTGAATACAAATCTTGATGATTATTCAATTGCCATAAAACTTTTACGTTTCCGTTTTGTAAATTTACTCATAATTATAATAAATGCTAATGTGTTATATATATGACTAAATTAATTAATAAAAAAAAAAATTGGTAATATAATCTAAATGTGTTACATAGGTATACACAGGAAATATTTGCTCGACCAATAAATTCAGAGTTGATGAATTTAAATAAATAACGTATTTTTTTTGTTAGATAATTATTTCGAAAATTCGCAATGTAAATATAGCCACTACAAAATTACAAAATTAATTTACTGCTTACCTGTTGCATCAATCTCAAACACTATGACAAAATCTAATACGACTTAAGCTTGATTTATTTCTGTATGGCTGGTAGGTTTGATAGATGTTTTATATAATATGTACAGTATAGAGCATTGATTATCCGCACGTCAAATATCCGCCCTACAAAATGTTTGTACAATTTTATTTTTAGTGTTATCATTCGTTATGTTCGTTTTATTGTTTACATATTATGAAGTGTGAGAATATTTTATTATCTACAATGGCTAGAGTATAATTCAACCAAACTTTTATTATTAAAAAAAAAAAAATAAAGGATTTGGTGGTAAAAAAAGAAGTGCATTGGAAGGGAAAAAAAATTGACTATTATTTTAAATATATACATTATATATTTTCATATTATGTATGAATACTATATTTTTAAATTTTAAATTTAAATTAATACTACGTAAATATATGCTTTTATTAATATATTAATATTAAAATATAAATAGTAAAAAATATTTTTTAATTTTTTAAATCAGTTTTTAAATTTATTTTTAATTGTTATTTGATTATCCGCTCAAATCGATTATCTACATCCCCCAGTCCCAATTAGTACGGATAATCGTCGCTTTACTATATACATATATAAATTTATTTTGTTGGCGTAATTGTTTTTGAATTTTTTATATACATCGATTCGTGCGCAGCTTTCAATTATTTCAAACACGTTTAGTATAATTATAGTATATTTCAAATTAATTACGAAATACCTATTTATTACAGTCATTGTACCTATTAAGTAAGTATACAAATGTATAACTATTAACAGAAAATGTAAAAAAAAAATAAATAAATAAATAAATCATAGAAACTAAACATTAATAGCAGGTATTTAATGAATCTAGCTAACGACGAACGACATTAAACATTAACGCAGAAAATAAATAAATTATACGTGATTTACTGAATACATTTCTTAAGTACCTATTTTTGGATTATTATTATAAATCTATTCATTTAAAAGAAAAATAGTAGTTTTAGCTAAACGAAAATCTGACGTTAAAAATATAAATCTATCCTGATACCTATGAGTAAAGATGGGCATTAAGAAATTTATATGTTGTTGCGGTTCCCTTCTACGGTAGCAATACTGTACACAGCAAAACACATTTAAAAATGTTAAACAAATAAACGATAAATATTACTACAAAAACACAAAGTTATATATGATTATAAATTATAAAAGATAAACAGTGAATTATTCGTACTTTTATAATCCTATACAACAATTATCAAGTTCAGCGCTCATTTTCTGTTTTATTAAAGGTTAATTTTCCACTAATGTATTTTGTACTTACTGAAATGTTAAGTATTAAATATACATACAACAGTAGTACAGATATATTATTGTGGATGATAAATAGTAATTAGTAATTATCTATAATATATAACAATAGTATGTTATAAAATGTTTTAATTTTATAAAAAAAAAATATGTTTATTTGAAATTAAAATAAATTATTCATATCCATAAACAAGCTATTTCAGGTATCGAATATAATATCATCAATGGTGGATCGAGGTACATCTACCTTTTTTGGTCAGAGGATACGTGGTTTTTATTTCTAATAACAGTCCACCCCTGCCTCTTTATTAACGAATTTAAATGCATCATTAATCCGTTAATTAATTTACCAACATCCGTTTTAGATAAATACTTGGGTTTTATCTACTCATCATAATAATCTTAACATTTATAACTATTAATTTAATATTATAGATATAACTGCTATTTAAATGGACAATAAATAACTGTTCAATATTTAATCTATGACTATTTTATTATTTTATTATAGAAAACAAAGGCCCATACAAATGTATACCAAGTGGCTGGCTACAAAAATCGTAAGTCAGACCTTGTGCAGTGCCCGTTCTTGACTATGATTTTTTTTTTTTTCTATAAACTTTTACTTTGAGATACTGCAAAGTGTTATTCATTGTAATATTTTTACAGTAAACATACTTATGGCCAAATCCGCTAAACCAAACATCGAAGACGCAACGTTTAATAGCAATAACTATATTATTATACATATTATCTGAGAACAATATTAACAATCCACCTCATGGCGAAAAATAATGCGTACGCCTAGAGTTGGTGTAGGTACATTCAGTACCTACATTTAAAAGTTTGATAAACTGCAGTAAAACCGTTATACTTTGGTACTCTGCACGATTTATATGTTATATGTATAAAAATTAAGAACAATAGAGTCGCGAAATGTTACAAATAATAATCATTATTATTTCAATATATACGTTGCAGTAATAACAATATTTTGCATAATTATGTGTACCTCTACTGATTATACACTACACTATACAGTACTTATGTACATGTGGTTTTGACCAATGAAGCTTTATGTATCTGTAAAAGAAGTATATATTATGATATATACAAAAGCGATTTAATATATTCTCATAGCGTGTTTGGTTTGACAGTAATAATAACAATGATAATAATAATATTTATAAAGATAATAATAATGACGCAGGACAAAATGAAAACACAGCGAACGGGACTAATTATCATTGTCCGACGTATTACACTTCACTCAATATCGATAAAACGCGGTATTGTATATCATTGTTATAATATATTTTATATTTATGTGTGATAAACGGCCGATGTTTGTTTTGTATATACTCGAGCTATACACAGGACACCGGTCATTGCACGTATATATATATATATATATATATATATATATATATATTATTATATAGTTGGTATATAATAATAATAATCGTTTATACGATTGTGATGGGGTTGAAACCGTATACGTATTATATATATTGTACTTGGTCCGCTGCTGTTACTACTACTGTGGTATATATATATATATATAGGTGCATCTGGCATCCAGCACTCAAAAGGGTTGCGGAGGGAATAGCTATGTCAAGCGCGCGCACAAGCTGTCAAAATATATGAACGAACGTATATATAATAATATATCGTTTAGTCATATTGTTACTATTACTGTATACTATTATTATTATTGTTTATTATTATTATTATTATTATTATATGGTTATTGTGTATGTGTTTCGTATGATATTTTATTGCTAATTTCATTCCATTCGTATAATATGGTAGGTATAGGTCACAAGTGTACGAGACGATATAATAGATAATGCGCTCTTGAGCTTAATATAATAATAATAATATATTATAATATTATTGTAGTATTGTTGTTATTATATTCGCTGTTAATAAAATGTATACGAATAAACCATATTATATGTATATACACGCACAAAATCCAGTCTTACTACAGCCCCGGCGTTTCTAGTGTGTATAAATCAGCTGCGCACATACTATTAATAAATTATAACACTGGCATAATAGTTGGTGGTAGGGGCGGCAAGGGACTCGAAGATAGTGTGTTCCCCTCCTCGGGTATGCCAACAGTGTAAATCTTAAAATCTTCTAAAATAAACAAAGAATGCAATACATTTAATATAGATTTAGAAGATAAAAATATTTATCATGGTAAGTATAATTATGTTTATTCCACGTTTCTTATCCTGTTGTATAAAAAATGTGTAATATAATTTACTGACGTATTTAATGATATAGGTACCAACGATTTGTTTCGAATCCATTGAAATTTTAATTGCTGTATAAAATCAAATAACTAGCTGGTTATGGTTTTTGATTTTGCAGGTGAACAAGTTATTTTGCTCCTCATCCATAGATTTTTACCCAGTTACGCTATTAAATGGCATTAAATACAAATATTAGCATACAAAACATTACTGAGTTTTTCAATTTTGATTTTCGTTACCGAAAACTTGATGATGCTGGTACGTCAATTTTTTTAATGACGAAAAGATGACAAATATCAAATACACTTCGACTCGTATAATCCTGCCGAGACGCCAAGTAATTTTACACTTAAAATTATTTTACTTGTATACAATGTAAGTTGTTTGATTCGCATAACGAATTCACAGGTCAAATAAAAAAAGTACATTATAACGCACAATATTACAAACTGCAGCGCGGGACAGTACGGTTTTATAAAGATTTGGAGAAAAAATTAAATTATTAAAAAAAAAACTACTAAATATTAATATGTATTTTATTGTAGTTATAACCGCGGCAATTTCGTTTGAAACGCATTTTCCATGAATAGAGCGTCGAAAATAAGAAGCATAGGGACATAATAATATTATAAATACGCGATGGAGATCACCTTCTATATTGTGTACAGGTATCTAATATACATACTGAATAAAAATAACTTGTGTTATCGGATGAAACATTCCGTGACATCGGTTGGTAAAACAAACATGTACATAAATTAAGCATACACAAAATCATCCATATTTTAATATTAAAATATAATATTTATTACGTTTTTCAAAAATTCGATGTTTGCCAAATATTTCTTAATAAATTAGTGTTGTAAGAAAATGGCATCGCTGAACAAAGAATTAAAGAATGCGAATTGGCCATTCTTTAATTCAACCATATGTGCTGTGCGTTTTACTGTTTTAGCTATACCTACACTATACAGTATAGTCAGCGTAGATACCATCGCAATACTTAATACAGTTAAATCCAAAAACATCTTTCGTTCTATTGGAGTATTTTATTTGATGTGCGTTTAAAATCGACTTCACACTCCACCGTGATAGCTTAAATAGTTATTTTCGAGAAATTATTGAGCACTATGATTGGCTGAATCTTGGTGGTTAGTAAACGGTATGATTTTTATTTTTTTTTATTTTAGTAAAATAAAATCTAATCATACTTAAAGCATATTAATTTAAGCCAATTACCATTTATTATCAGTACAAACACGTGAATATAATTTCATACAGTAAAAAAACTAATATGGATGTTAACCTAACCTAACGTTACGTTACATTACAACGCTTCATTATGTTATTATTAACATGTACGAATAGAACATTAACATAAAAATTCAATAATAAATTATAAAAACACGATAATAAATATATATTTTACTCGTATATATATGTATATACCTGTGTAATACGAATAACGATTATGGCTCGGTGCGAACATCATGTTTTTCACGCTTTTCGTTTATACTACGATGCACATTATAGTACATCACCCCTGGAGCACCCACATTATTTATTTATGATATTTTAATAGGTCAATAATTGCGGTCCCCTCTTTAATACCAAACCCAAATCTCAATCACGAACTTTTTTTTGTTATTTTATTTTTTTCGTTTTGTTGTCCAATAAATTTCCATCTCCCGCATCGGAAGTTAATACTTTTTGTTGGATATCGGGTTACGCTGCAAATGTACGCCCGATCGAATTATCTTCATAAAAACGTTTATGCTCATCCGATTCCATTGTTGTTGTGGACGTTTCATAAAAAAAAAAAAAAACCTAACAACAACAAAAAAACACCCTTATGCACGCACTTTTGGGCCCATACAACGATGAATCGAAACCTTCAACAAGTCGACTGCCGCCGACTGCAGACTAATTTACCCGATGTACATTATATATATAAAGGTTTGTGTAATTAGAGCTTTGTTATTGACGTCCTCCTATATCTAATACAATATACATTATTGAAAATATCAAATTTTTTTTCTTCCACTGTCATATCACATATAATATTATAAGTTATAACTATGCCTATTATACTATAATACAATATAGGTAGGTATTATATTATGTTTATACAATTATTTTTCTCATGTGGAAACACTCGTTATTGGCGGACGGGTGTGCGAGTGTAACTTATCCGCTTTCTGACGACCAATATAATTCCATTTCCATTCCGCGCGTCTGAATATTACATTGTTATAATACAACATGGTCTGTTAGACTGAAAATATATATTACTTATCTATATTGTGAAGAACAACTTATACTATGCCACACTTAATCGTAAGTACCTATACCTATAAATTATAACGAGTATAACGTACATAAATTAACTCAAATACTCAATAAATATTATATAATATTTAATAATAATATTATTTATATGATAATACTCAATGGTATTAGGTACCCGCAGTATTATATTACAATAAAATTAAGATTGAACTAATTTCTATATTGGGCATTACTAACCTAACGCTAAAACAAAATCAAAAAAAAAATCTATCTTGTCCTTATTATCATGATTATTATGTCAACACGTATACAATAAAAAAAAAAAAAAAAACATTAAAAATATCACAATATAAGATACAAACAATCGCCATTGGATTTCGTAAATATAATATTTCGAGAAAAAAGAAAACATAAAGTTTGAATTATAGCATACAGACAGGGTACTCTACGGTTTGTATTATTTCCGAACGGTAGGTCCTATATATAGATAATATTTTTATTGAAAGATTTCGCGTTAAAATCACATGGCACGTTCGTGTGTTATAAATTATAATCTACTTTACGACAGCCCAAAACCTTTAGAGCGGAGCAAACTGCACGCACAGTCCTCCCCGAAATATTGTTGTAAACAGATTACGGTTTTATTCTATTATAGAAATATCGCCGTTTGTTTTTTTTTTTTTTTTTTTTGTTATTTGCTACATTCATTCAATATGAAACAGAAATGTCAACGAATGTATATTCCTTAATCCTTAGTGAGCTTTCGAAAACCTTTTAAAATTCATTTATACTCCATGAATGGCAAGGTTGATGACCTTAGTTTTTCATTTAATAATGAATTTATTTGAATTGATTTTTAGAATTTTTAAACAAACATGATATTATATATTATACTAATAAAGACCATATTTTCAAATTCTTGAGATATTTTTTACTTCTTAAGGGATTTTATATACGGTGACATAAACTTCTGTGCTTCAAATGAGAAGCATGATTTTTTTACTATAAACTATTTAGTGAATCATTTTATTGAAAATGTTAATTTACCTAATTCAAAACTTAAACTAGTAGTTCCTCGGTTATGAAACTATTAACACAAATAATAATAGTAGGAGCTCAAAAATTCAAAAATGGTAATACAAAAATTTAATATATTAAATTAATTTTGTATTATACCATTTTTACAAATTATAATGTTGATCGATAAATATTAATGATTAAAATTTAAAAATTTCAATTCATAATGGTCCTTATTTCTTTCATACTCATTATTATAGACCTATTATCCTTAGTAAATGCTTCATAAATCACTCTGTTTATGTTTAAATACATCAAATATTTAATACTTTATTTATTTGGACATTTAAGCCTTTGTGGTTTGCACTTAGGAAAATTTACAGTTTCAATTAAAATATGCACTTTACAGATATTTAATCCCATGTCTTATTTTTATTGCAATCCATGCTTGAGAGTAAGTTATACATAAATGTAAATGAATTTGTATTTATAGGACAATAATATAATAATAGTAATGGGAAAATGTTCGACGGATATCGGATTCGTCGTCAAATATTATACGTCTGTCTTTTTTTTTCTTTCTATATTATATTATATTATTATTCACGACCAGCAGCTGTCCCATTTAGATAATATATTTCACACGCGTGTGTGAATCATAATATCATAATAATATTATATACGTTTGCAAATACGTGTGTGGTGCGTATTTACTGTGAATCGTGGTGAATTGTGTAGTGTAAATTTCCAACCTTTCCACGGAGACAACTCGTCTGAGAGGTTAAATTATTATTATTATTATTATAATTGTATACACGACAAAAATCGCATGGTATAAATAAATATAACATACGATATAATAATAATAACAACACCGTTGTGGTCGACACGGGTCTAGCGGTCAAAATCACTACAACACGCCTAAATGCAAACAATCCATACACTAACCTACTCTGACCTACGGGTCGTGTTATATATATTATTTATTCATCCGTTTGCAAAATAATAATAGTTATTCCTACCTACTTTTTATAACACACACAAGCATAAACGACCCATCATCGTTCCAGGAAAAATACTCGTATCGACTAGCAGGATGTACGATGTGTTCCTTTAAGGACGGTCACGTACCATTTGCAAAACTCGTTTATTGTCAAAACATCGTTTTGTAGCTCCCGAAATCCCATCAAAACAGCACATTTGTCGTCCACGCACAAAACTCACACACACACAATATCACACATATAATATAATATATACATTTTTAATCCCTCTCACGCTTTGCGACCGACGAAAATGCTGACAGATTTGGTCACGATCGATATCCGGCGGACGTCGTGACAATAATGTGATTATTATATTATATTATATTATATTATATTATATTATATTATTATTATTGTATTATCCCAAATACAATACGACGCGCTTCTGCGGTGATGCTGCTGGTCAACCCATTCACTCCCGCGCGACCGTCCGGCCCCGGCCCGGGTATAGCTCGCTCGTGTTATAACAATATAATGAAGTGCGTATATTTGCACGTCCGGGTGTATATTATATACGAATCATACAGTGCGTATTGTGCTCGGATGATCCGAGAAAATGGAACGCGATTGTCGTCATGTTAACAAAAACGCCGTACATAAATGCCGGACGTCAACTCTGAGGCACGTTTCCGCAGCGAACGGGGTGGTCATCTTCATAACGTGTGTGTCAGTAGCGGTTCTAGTATTAAATTTTCGACTGGTTGTAACAACTTGGCGTATATTCCCAATACTCCTTTACTGTGTTTAAATGTATACTTTTTCAATCAAAATCTTGCAGAGGACGTCACTGTTTCTCGTGATTAACACGCATAATAACATAAAAATACAGACCGGATATCAGAATATCTACAGTATCACAATTAATTGTGTTCATAATTTTTATTTGTAAGCTAATAACATATAAACCAAAAATATTTTTCGATTAAAACCACGTATATTTACTTATTTTCGAGTGAAGCGACGCCACCCGTGTTTCACCGAGAAAACTGCCACTGTGTATGCTGTGATTATATCATATTATAATAAATAATAATATATTCGTATTTTGCTTCTTGCTATATTCATCCACCGCATAACCTTCTGCCCCGTACCATTATAAATATTTCATATCTACGGTAGCTGATGTCCAACAGTATACATATACATTATTAATATATTATGGATATCAGTACAGCATGTCCTTCATATTCTGTTATAGTTTTCAAAATATCAACGTTGCTAACGTATAAACATGATAGTCAACCCCTGTGAAAGATATGGTCTGTACGATAGAACTTACAGTATGTATGCTGTCTTCTTTTTAAAAATACGGGCTAAAAGGCCTTAGCCTAACTTAAGAAATTTTAAACATCATGTATTTACTTATATATTGTTTGTATATATAGTTCATTCGTCTTAAATTTCAAATTTTTATTAGGTATGTATGAATTTATTCATAAAATTTTTTTGATTACTTTATTCTTTTATGCTCTAAAATTATAACTCTAATCTTCTCCAAAAATAATCTTCCCAATTTCTAGATCTAATTTTTTAGCTTTTGTGCGAATGACAACCACAATAGTTAACATATTATATAGACACGGACTAAAAACTCTGGATGTATAATGAAAATATAGGAATGTCATATACATGTGTTTGATATCAATGGGTACGGTCAATATAATATTATTTTTGGATCGTAGTCATATTACTATTATCATATTAAACAGTCATCTAAATATAATAATACAGGTATATACTAGTCTTCTTTTAATTTTATCTTTAAAGCCCACTAAGCCCACCTCTAATCTACATATTATAGCTTAATATCAATAACTTACAACTTATTTCGGGTTATTAGTTTTAAGTGTTATTTGGAAATCCTGATTTACTCCATTTATTCAGTATCCACCTTTTCTTTGACCTAGGTATTCAATAGTATTTTAGTAGTTTCTAGTTCAGTGTATCATTTATTATGTTGCTAGTTCTTCATATACGTGTTTCAATCAGCTTATTTTATTTTCTCAAAGTATTTGTATAGATTATTTACTTCTACTCCCAAAAGTTATTTTATTTCATTATTCGTTCTTATTCTGTATTCTTTTACTGTTTTACAATTTTTTTTCGGTCCACAAAAATGCATCTGAGAAACTTTATTCTAGAACTGTTGGTTTTTTCTCATCCTCTTTTGAGTTTCATCACAATTTACATACGTATAAACAATTTTTAGTCTTACTAAAATCTTATATAATTTGTTTTTTTTTTTATTGATAATAACTATTGAGCCTGAATTTTTTCTGTTTTACAATATTTAATGAGTATCATAGTATGTTTTCAGCCTATGAATCTAGAATCGTATTTCCTCATTTATCATTAGTATTATATCAGTTAATTTATTAATTATTATTATATTGTACTATTAGTATTATTTATTATATTTTTTATCGCGTTATAAAAACGCGATTTCCGTTTCGAACATAAGACTTGCCGCACGTTGGATCATCAGTATATATATGGGATTTGGCCGGTGACCAAGCGTTTCATTTTATACATCGAGATAACCCCACGCATTTTCGAGTGCTTTGGCCAGAAATCAATATTGACCGCAATGTGTATAACGTATGTATAAATGTATAACTATACATAATGTACATGCCTTAGAGTTTCGCGACGAGCATCCCAGCAGATAATATATTATCTACCGATCATTCGTTATAACTCCTAGCTGTCTCCTGTATACCTCCCACCCATTCGATGAGCATAGCGCGGGGATACAACCGTCAACGACGTCAAAAACTTTTCGGCTGTTGTGCTATATAATATTACACATATAATATATATATATATATATTATATATTATACACAAATATGGATTATATATAGAATAAATCGTGTATAAATAAATATTGTTATAAATAAACATTATTAAATTGAGACGTACGAGTTCTACGTTACGAATGCTGTACTTTATAAATGTAGAATTATTATTCTTTAAATACGAGTAAAAGACGATTTAATAAAGAGTTTTTGAGATATTTTAATTCTTAAGTTTTGAAAATTTTTAAACAATTATTATATTTTACATAATAATATACATAATTTATTTAAAAATTAAAATTAAGTATATCGTAAAAAACACAGGTACTTAATATTCTTAACTGGTAAAAAAATTGACACTTTTAAATGTGTGAGCTTGTCTATTGAATATGTATAATATATTGGTCTTGAGTTATGACGGTTGTCGGTTTCATTAAACCAATTATTTCACGACGAAATGTGTTTTTTTTCGCACGCGTTTTCATTTTTTTTTTTTTTTTTACAGAATGTATACACAGAACAACGTTTTTTGGTCTGTGCATTAAACATTACTCGAATAAGAACGAATCGAAAAGGATATTATACGTATAGGCACAAAACCGGCGCATAGCGTGCTTTAAATTATGTACGAAATACGTCAGTATATCAGATCGGATAAGATAATATAGTAGTTCGATACTATATTATAATAATAGAGTGGGTCATTATGTTTACAGTGATCGGTGCAGTGCGCCAGAAGCAAATGGCATAAGTTAGGACAGCAGAAACAGATGAAACGAGATGATAATAATAATATAACATAATGATACGAGCAGGTATGTGTATAATATAAGATACAATAATCATAAATGTACATACGAGTATGTATATGAATGTATGAAATAATATGAATGGTCGTCGTCGTCGTCCGTCGTGCAGCACAGATGACGGAAACCGGTAAAATAGATGGATCAATGATGATAAAAAATAAAGAAAGAGTAAATGACTATAGAGTGCATCAAAGATATAGACGACGCGGGATTATTCATGAATATCTTGCGTGAAGTGTAGTAACGTAACACAAATAAAATAACAAATGGTATTAAAATATATACATTATTTTGACGAAGTGATGTGCATGGTGCACAAGTCGTAAGTATATATATTATATATATATAGAAAGTAGAGAAAGAGAGAGAGAGAGAGAATAAGATTTTCGAAAACCTTTTATATTATATACGTGTCTAATACTTATACTATATTGTATAGGTATACAAAATACTATATGCTACATGGTTTACTCCGACGACCACCTAATATTATACGTCTAACAATATGAATGAATAATAATATATTATATACATAATACTGTGTTAACCGTGTCGGTTAATTGATAAAATAAATATGTGTTTGATCGTATATAAATATAACAGATAAACCTATACCGATAAGAAGAATACGATTTGGACCGTAAAAATATCATTGTTTATATCATAATATTATTTGAAAATAACATCTGTCCAATAGATAGCACTATAATAGGTAGGTACTTCGATGTCATTCAGGTGACCTATACTACATATTTAAAACGATTATGTAAGTCTGATATGAATGGTAATTTTTAATACCAGCCGTATAACTACAGATTGGAAAATATATATTGATAAAAAAAAATAAAAATAACCATCACAAATAATATGAACATCTGTGCTGAAGTCATAGTATAAAAATAATAATAACAAAAGCCAATCGATTTTTTCAAAACAATTACAACCACAATAAAAAATGATGAAATATTCAGAATAATTTTATTTTTACGAAATATTCAATTTTAAATTATAAATGTAGTACAAATATTCAAATTCTAGACAATATAATAACCTTTATTATAAAATTAGAATTCTTCAAGTATACAATTTAATAATTTTACTTCGATGTGCAAAAATATTAAATATTGTTGAAACGTCTATAAATACATAATATTATTATTATCAAGTATGCAAAAATGTAAAAAAAAAAAATTATGAAATCATAGCTTTCAACTATTACGAAAAAAAACCGAAAATATAAGAAAGAAAAATATACAATTGTATAAAAAATATTGGATCGGCCAATCTATAAATATTTTTTTAACACTATAAATACACTCGTAAAATAAATCTGTTAAGTATACAAGCATAAAAAATGTATCCTAATAAAAATTGAAGACAACACACATGGGTCCTCTTAAACAAATCGCTCAATCTCCAAGCATATTATTGCTATCGTTACACACTACTTTAAGACTTCAATATACCTACTAATAACCCATTCACCACGCTGCAGGCACAAAATTGGAGAGATTATAAAACACACACACACAGTAATGCATTTAGACCTTCTGTGCGCTCCGGGGCGAAAACTAATTTGCCCCCCACCTCTACTTAAATTTCATGTTAGTTATAAATAAAAATAAAGATTGAAAGTTTTTAATTTCGCTTATTTTAATCGTAAATTTTTTTATATAATTCACAGTTTTTTTTTTTTAATATAAAATATTTTTAATATATTATTGTAACATAGTTGGGAATGATCTGTTAAATATATGTTATTCAGGGAAGAAGTTTGTTTCTTTTGAATAATATATAATAACCGTAGCTCAGAAGCACGAAAAATATTGAGGATCTTAATATTACAAATAATTGCAGATTAGTTTAATAATAACTAACATATAAAATTTATTATTACTTACCAACACAGAGTTTAACAAAATATAGAGCTGTCTGGGAGTTCGGGTACGCGTGATGGTAATCGCGGAGAACTACCGTTCTCTCATATATGGGAATTTCACTATAGCTTTACAATAACACATGTGGAAAAAGGCAGGGGGACTTAATATCTAGTCAGCGTTGTGCTTATATATAAAATATATGTATATACTAAATATAGATCTAATGCGCCTAATGTACATTATAGCTATAAATGATGTAATAACCGTTACATTATCTAACTATATTGTTATATTATTATCGTGAAAAAATTTCAATTTCAAATTTAAACAATTCACGAAAAGTCCAATAATATTCTGGTAAATAAATGCTGCACTTTTAATAATTTTGGTCGTTCGAAGCTCTGCTGTCCTCCCCCATTACGGCCACACGAGAAAAAAATTATGCCCATGAGCAACCAGTATATTATCTTTAATCGTGTAAAGATCTATGATTTTGATTTATTTTGTTATCAATTAAGGCGTTATAGCCTTATTACTTACTTAGGTACCAAGTACCCACCCACTTATATAAAAAAAAAAGGTTCAGACGGGGCTAGGGCCCAATCAGCCCTACTCGTGCGTACGTCTATGTCCTGTATGTTATATAATATAATTTGTACAATATTGTATTAATTTGTGTAATATTTATAGAGTAGTGCTAGCTATATCATTGCATTACGGACACAATTGTACAGCTTGAGCTGCACACTTGCAGAACAAACAATAATATCCGTTTTACTGTCGCTATGATGGTCTCATTTTAGCGCAGTATTACCATAATATATAATCAGAAAAAGATTCTCACCAGTCACCACTCACCACTATAAGCAACTTTTTTGACTTTCCCTCGGTCAAATTTGTTGCCATCCGTGGACCATAATAACTTTTACTTTAAAACGTAGTTTATTTTTTTCCACTCATATTAACTCTCACACCAAGAATAGGCCGACTATATGGTGGACCTATTCTTGAAATGCCTTGACTTTATGTATGGCGCCACCTGTAAAATATAATATGTACATATAATATAATTATTATTATTTATTAAAATTGTTAATATACAATAGTTAATGTACACAATTTTTTAATTTTGCCATCAAATAAGACTTAATACAATCATATACTCCTGTTTTTCTAGAATTTATTTAACATTATTTAGTACTAGTTGTAGTTACCATACCTATATATACATTCGTACTAAGTATTTAATATTAAAAGTGTGTACGTGAATGAATCGTATGTTGTGAATAATTTTAAAATATCCTTATATTTTTTATAGCTAATAAAAATATTCCGGTGTCACTTTGACTACACACATTAATATAGATTTTTTTTGACAAAAAACTCATTGCTTTTTGCAATGTTTGATAACTAATTTATTCTATAAAGTAATATTAGTTGTATACCTGTAGTAGTTTTCCGCGTTTTTACAAACGAGGCCGCTGCCTTTTTTATCCAACGTGTAATCATTTGTGAATCAGCTATTATGTGTACTCTGTCTATATCAATCGATGTCGCGTAGTATCGTCAATTATTTTTGTATATCAAATCGTTTATCTAAAAGCGTGTCACAATTTATTTGAACATTTGCTTTTAAAATCATTATTTATCAATTATATTTACAAATTTAATAAAAAAAATAAAATTTATAATCTATACACAAAATTGTTGAAACAAATTGTTGAAAATAAAATATTAGCAATATAATTATTAATTATGAATATTACACGAAAATGTCATTAAATAAAATGTCCATATTAACATAATTTTACACATCTAATACACATAATATACTTACTTGGCTACTTGTATTATTTCATGGTTATAATCTGCTCTATATAGTTTTGAATATGTAAAACAACAAAATTGATTCAGTTACCCGATATGGCGTAATTCTGATAAAAGACCAGTTTAAAATAATGACATTACAAATGTATATGATTTGGTTCGTGTCGCATAGGATTTCGTTTTTGATTCTGTAAGCCATATTATAGTGATAATCGCGTTAAGCAGACCTCACTGTGTAATAATATTATTATACGACCTACAGCGCAGCGAACGCGCGGCGGGGACGTCTTTTATATAATATTATATTATTGTATCGTCGCCTCCGCAACTTTCCACGCGCATTGATCAGATCCCTCGGTATACATATAATACATATGGTTTGTGTATGCGCGTGTGTGTGTGTGTGTATGTGTATGGGAACCGAAGCACATGGGAAAAAGTAATTTCGCCGATGAATTTCTCTCGTCCTATTCTTTTGTGCGCATTTCGTATAAAAACACACACACGACAATCCGATTTTCTTGCTCTCGTGTTTGTACGCGCACTCACACAGATGCGCGCGTTTGCGTATATCGGAAGGCGGAGAGAGCTAAAAGAAATGTGTTGTCGTTTTTCCGTACACCCTTTATTTTATTTTTTATAAATGTCTTAAGCCTGCAGCCATTAAATACATTAGGTGTCGGTCTCACGAGCGCACAACAACAAATCGAAACAACCGCACGTCGTCGCGGCGGTGTACATATTATATTATTTATTTATTTATTATTACTATTACTATTATTATTATTATTTTTTTTTATATATATATAATATATATATATACTGTACTACGCCCCGTTACGAAAATAAGGCTATTAAGGACCGCCGCCGCCACCACCGCCGATCTCCCGTTCTCATTATTAACCGCAACCGCGTGTATTTATTTTGTCACAACACACTCGCATAAAAAGGGGAAAAAAAAACTTCATGTGAGGAAGGGTGGATCAAAACTGTGGGAGGGGGGTCGAGTCGTAGTGTAAAAAAATGTGTGTGTGTATGTGTGTGTGTGTGTGTGTGTGTGAGAGAGAGAGAGAGAGAAAGAAAAAATATGCTTTCGCGAACGTATAATAGGTAGGTATATAGGTACCTCCGCCGAATCTATATTATACTATACATACGCCGCGCATTATATATATATACTTGTATAATATAAACCGCACACATCCTGGAAATGGACATTTTTAAATAGTATTTAGAGATTAGTGTTGACGGGGGAACGAAACCCGGTGACAATGGCGGTCTCAGCATGTGGCTGACATAATAGACTACGGCGTGTGTATATAATGCGCCAGCGTGCGTGCGTGCGCGTATGAGTGTGTGTGTATAAAAGAGAATATATGTGTATACGTGCACGAAGGACCAGTAGAATTCACGGGCTAAATACAAGCATATATATACACACACACACACACACATATATGTACACACACGAAGGACCCTTGTCACGGAGATGTATATAGGTAGCATATAAAATACATATATTATATATATATATATGTGTGTGTGAGTATATAAATATACACGTAAATGTATGTGTTCCGAGACAACACCTTTTAACGATTAAGCTACCGGGTATTTTGGTCGCCTCGCGGGATTAAATCTCTCTCTCTCTCTACCCGCGCGGTCCTCAGACGGGGCTTTTTAACATAAATGCCAATGTCCTTTATATACCATATTGTTACACGCGCGTATATCTGTACATGTACCTATAGGTACATATATCATCCTGTATATACGCGACACCTTTCTTATAATATATTCCCTCGCGTCTCTTCTATCGCGCTTTTTTTTCCTTCTTTCTTTCCTTTTTTTTGTCAACCATCCTCGCACGCACACACCACCGTCGCACACCGTACACGGTATAATAATATTATACGCACGCATTGTTGTCGTGTGGTCAGGCAAATGTGTTTATCCGCGTCCGTCTGCGCAGAGTATATACATATATATATATATATAGGTACATATAATATTATAAAATATATTGTATACCCATAGGTGTTCATGCGTGACCCATCATAACGCCCGTTCGAGGAAATCTGATCTGATAATATAGTTTCACATAATATAATACATATATTATACGTATGTACATAATAATGTAATGTCCCGTCACGAGCATGTCCGTCTGCCATATAGTAAATAACGCACACGTATACACGCACGAGCGACAGCGTTCGGTAAGTATATAATATTGTCATTTAACGAGATTCCCGTGTAAAAGTGACACGCATAAATAATAATATATATGTACATGTAAGAGCACAAACGAGAACAACACATTATTGTATAGCGCTACAGCAGTAGGTATGTTCGATGTGTGTTTAAAGATATATATATATATATATAGGTTAGGGTATTGATTGCGACCGCTGGTGCGGAGTACGTATCGTGTATGCTCAGGTACCCGTGTGTACGGCCAAGATGTTTTTTACTTTTAAGTTTTAGCTACAAACGCTGTGTTATTACGTGGTACCTACGTTTGTGTGATAACACCACGTGCGATCAGTATGCGGTCCACGGCCGCCGCGGCAGTTGTCGTTGTTATCGTCTGTCAGACCACCGAAGGGGGCAAGTCCGGATTGAGTGCACTACGGAAGCCCGCGGAGACCGGATACTTGATCGCGGACGTCGATTGATAGAAAAAAAAAAAACCCATGCGAATTCGATGTTTCCATATGTACCAATCGAAGATATTTTAAATACATTGTGTGACGTATGAATATACCCGATACTCTTTGACACGCAGTTTTTTAAACAGAGATTATAATCTCATTATTGGGGCAATTGAGTTAAAAAAAAAAAAAAAAAAAGGCTAAAATACAATGAATAACTACTATTAACAATAATATGCTAGGCAATACTGTAATAGCATGATATCAAGGCGATACGCAATTACCCATTATATTATACGAGTATTAATTTTCACCGATAAATATTATTACCTAATGACTAACCACAATTTTAGTTGTTTCAAATGTACCACTTCAAATGCGTACTCAACGCCACTGGTTCTTATACCCAATACAATATAGCTCATTGCCCATAACATGTACGTAAATGTATTGACATCGTGGTTATTTTTCCTGATACACACTGCAACATTAATATTATAATTTCCTTAAATTAGCCATAGGATATTTGCCGTAGATTGGCACCTTTAATATATATATTTATCAGTGACAGACTATACCAGTGGAGTACAGTCAATACAGGATATTTCGTGATGGGTCGCAGGTGGTAGTGGGTAGAGGGTTGTTATTTATTAATGTATTGTAATAAATTAACGGTATTCCTGTTTTATGCGACTGTAGACAAATTAAATAGGTTAATGTTTAATAATATTAATGCTGAAGTTAATATTCACATTGTTAAAAATAAAAATGATTTATTATATAAAAAAACTATGTAAATCCTTTTATTAAATTTAATATTATAAAATGTTTTTATTTAGTACAACATGTAAGTTATTTTGCTTATTAATAACTAAATTGAAGATAAAATTGTCTATAAAATTTCAAAATAATCATGTATTCATACCCTAAAATAATCACTAAATATACCAACTGGAAAACCAACATGACCCATCAAGTAGTTTTTCATAGTTCGTCACTGATATCTGTGCATATAAATATATGCTGCAACGCATATTGTTTAATATACCTACGCTATACACATAATTATACGTTGTAATGATATACAGTGTTGGTTTGTAAAATTGTCCACCCGAACAAGTCATAGGTACGTCAAATGACGCTCCAAAGCGTGGTTTTTTTATACTACATTGTATATTTGTATATAATATCATTTGTTAGAGACTGATCGCAGTAATAAATAATAATTTAAAGCCACACCCAACAATTTAAAACGCGCCGACCGCGAACAATGTCCCACCAGTCACCACCATGTTGTTTTGATTTTCAAACACGTTGCACAGTGACCGGTGGAAAACGCAACTTCTCGTGAAAACTGAAAATAGAATATTGTACAAAATAAACACCGAACACTAGAGTATGAGTACTAATATTATTAAATTGTTTATTATGTGTCGTACAACTCAAACATTATAATTTATAATACAAGTATTGTCGTGAATTTTGTTCATTGAAACGGTAAAAAGCAAATTATTATATACGTTTAAAATGTGTAGGTAATTAATGTAAGTAAAACATACAAGATAATGTAAAAGTATGGTATGACCATAAACGAGTATCTATTGTGTTAGACGACGAATGACATCGTACACACGACTTGCACAACGATCGATTTTAATAGTGTTGAATTACTATCTGGTCAATTCAATATTGGATAACAATATTCTGATAAATATTCTAGGCATTTACCCAGTATTTAACTGTTATTTTGAGTATTTATAGATATGCACAATAATGACTCATTTATTTAAACGTCGAAACATTCTAAATGACAGTCTTATAATGAAAGTATCAGAACAAATAAATTCGTATGAGGTATGCATAATGCATATCGTTGTTAAATATTATTATAAAAACTACTTTAGAGTTATATGCTTATATGATAAAAAAGTGTTAAGTATCAACTAAGAAATTTACATTAAATCTTTGATTCATAAATTGCATAACATATTTATATTTATATATTATCTAAATAATAAATCAATTAATAATCTTTCAAATATTATGATATATCGACCTTATATATTATATTAAATATTAATCTACAAACTTAATAATATAAGAATAAATATATACATATGTCATATATATTATGTATTATTAATAGGGCTAGGCATATGATTCACTGAAAACCTACAGTAAAGCCATTAAAAAGTTACCAATAATGCTACAAAAAAAAAAAAAATAAATAAATAAAATAAATTTTAACCATGAAAATGCTATTAAAAAATGACTTAAAAATGTAGAAGTTCAACTGAAAATAATTTCTAATACCGAACAATAACTTATTAATGAACACATTTTTATATAATATGTTCGATTAAATTAATTCTTAGGACATCTAAATACCATTTAATATTTATGTAAACAATAAATTAAAATCTGTTTTTTTTTTTTTAATTCTAGGTACCTATCTGTTTGTTATAAAAATGAATATAATTACTCAATAACCCATACGTATAATCCGCCTAATGTAATGTTCTTTCACTTTTCTGAAATATTCATCGATAAGGCGATAACATTTCACTAGGTACGAAAGCACGAAATATATCCTTAATAATTTTACTTTAAGTTAACAAATATGTACATACATTTTTTTTAAATGTCAAGTTAAAAAAACCCAAATATGAAAACTAAAAAATTGACACAAAAGTATCAAAAATTCATTTATTCATGAATATTATAAGAAAATACAAAAATTATATATTTGAACTTTATTATAGATAAATTGAAATTTGTTATTGATAAGCTTTATCCCAGAGTACTATGAACAAAATTCGAACGCTACAAATTCCTATTTTTAATTATTAATAATAACTATGTAGGTACCTAAAAATTTACAATTAAACAATGAAAAATTTCATAAAATTATTAAATTTAGTAAAATTTGTTATTACTTAATTGAATCGATTATTTTAGAAACCCGTTAAGTGCAAATTTTAAAATTCCCAATTTGCAACAGAAAACCGTCAAATGCCATTTATTAAACGGTTTCTGAACTAAACACATTATTTGACCAAAAACTAAACAACTATAGAGTTTCGATACTTGACGGGTTTTTGCACTAAACGAATAGTGTTTTATTTCATAGAACAATAATCTGAACCTAACACAATTTTATCATTTTGGCGTTTGACAGGTTTCTGAAATAATCGCTTTAATTATTATTAACCTTCATATTCATAAAATATTAATTTTATAGGTAAATTAAGTATACGTAATTACCTGGTTTAACCACTAATAATCGACCTAACCCATCGAGTTAAATACCCAGTAACACTAGTTTAATAGTTATATTTTAAATTATTTTGTATATTAAATAAAAATTATACTACATACTAAAATACATACTTACTCATGTATTCATAGGCATAATAATTGATTATATTACTGCCTAATATTTGCATACGAGTATAATATACATTATAAAAACCAATAATTTAACATAAACGCATTTTAAAACGTTTAAATTAATAGTATCTTACGCATCATGTTTGTTTTACTTAAATATCTTATTGAGTTATTTTATACAGAGATATTAGTTCTATACTCCTATGACATAATCGTGAACATTGTGGAATAGAATTTATCTTAATAAATATTTCAACATTATATAATACAATAAAATAGTCAATATTATTTAGTTGAAATGTCAAATAGAATATGATTTATTTATTATTTATTGTAATATGTATAATAATATATTATACAAAACAATAAAGACAATTAAGAATTATTAAATATAATCAAAAGCATATATATTATGTATTGCCAATAATCGTTAGGGAATTGTGTGTACGTATTAAGTTAGCTGTAGATGAGCTTAGAATAATATAATGTTTATTTGAAAATATCGAATAGAATTATTTGGAAATTTTTGTATTAAAGCAATAATTAATTTTAAAAATAATTCAAGATAATCATATAATATTACACTTATAGACCATATTAACAATTTATATAAAGGCATTTCATACTATTTATATTATATTTATAGTTATATGACTTGCATCAAGTATACCTACTTAGATAGTAGTTACATATATAAAATGTTCATATATCACACAAAGTGTACGGCGAATGGCATGATTTTTAAGTAGTTAATGCAATTCTACATCGCAAAGTCGTGATATAGATATAATCCGAATCTCTGAATAATATGCATCACTACAGTGCGACATTCGGCGTTTATATAGGGTCATTCATTTAAACTAAGACATCTTTATTTAAGACGACACATATTTTTTTTTAAAAATTTTTTTTACATAATGTTCAGTCGTCACAAAACAAAATTTTCGGAAAAGAAATTATATTTTTTTCGTTATTATTATTATGTTTAAAATGATTTTTTTCTTTTGATTTACCAAACTTATTTTTAATAGAAAGAATAGTAAAAACTTTATTAATTGAAATTCTATAAAAAAAAGTTTCAAAAACAGTATTAGTTTTTAAAATAACGGATGTCTTACGTTAAATAGTTCACTCAGTATATATATATGGATGTAGCACGTTTCAGTCATACATAATGCAGGTATACCTATATATTACGCGGCTCGTTGGACGGTTCGTGCAGATGTTCACGCGGAATCATAAACAAACTTCAAGATTCCCTAGGACGCACACTACTTCAATTATTATTAAAGTTGCGTGTGAAGTGGTCAAATCAAATAAATAGGAACATGATGTTCACTTGGTAAGTTTACTTCATTTCGCCGCCATTACAACACTCGAGAATCGATCGAGAAACGTTTCCGAGTACGCACTCAAAACGACTTTCAAAATACTACATCTGTACGGACGTCTATCTATTTATGAGTCTATAAACGGCAAATACGCGTTTGTACACATTCGGACTATGCCTGTGTGCATACTTAAGATAAGCGGTATTCACCTATATATACATAAAATAAGGCATCACGGAAGTCTTAACTACATCGTTACATATATAACATGTATATTATACAAACGCCAAAAATATGTATATACGCAGAATACACTAAACACAGTGCCTGCAAACGATTTACAACTGTACAGGTAAGTAGTAGATATATATAGAGTGATTTACTGCAAGCATGCTGACTCCACATATTTTCATTTAATAATGAATTTATTCAAATTATGATTTTCAGAATTTTTAAATATTTAAATATTATATTTTAAAATACTCAAGCTTTTTTTTACTACTTAAGAAGTGTCTTGTGGAGAAATAAACATTTATTTTTTCAAATGACAACTCTCTTTTTTCTTTTTTATTGTAAATTATGTAACGGATAAGTTTTCTGAAAATCTTAACGTACAAAAAACAAAACTTGAACAGGTAGTTCTTGTTTAATTTAACTTTGTGTAATAAGGATAATATAGGAATTAGGTACATCAATATTTTCAAAAAAATTATCCACTTTTTAGTTTATACAGTAAAAAGGGGGAATTTATTTGAAAAGTTTATATTGTAACGGGACATTTCCTTAAGTAGTACAAGAAAATCATGCGAGTATGCTTGCGAATCACATTTTGTATACTAGAAATATTAACATTAATATTCATAAATCATGAATTCCACACAATTGTACAAATGCAATATGGTTTTTACGTATACCAGCTAATTATAAATTATAGTTAAATTTTATATTTCAAAAGTGCATGTTTAAACTCGATGAGGAATCTATTTAAACATATAATTAGTAATTTATTAAAAAAACATATGATATCATAAATAAATAATATTTATTATATACTTATATGATACACTATATATTAGTTTATTATATTCTTTTGAAATAGGAAACGCGTAATTCGAGTTGCATTATCAAAATTCAACTTAAATCTTTTATAGACCAAAATTATATTAGATCAGAAACTGAAAATAGTGTTATTAAAATACTACACGAGTATAATATTATAATTTATATAGAATATATTATGTTATGTTATAGAGTTGTTTATATTTAATACTTCTATATAATACATATAATACATAGACATATAATGTTTCATTCTGAATAATGAGAAACTGTAGTGGGTTAATATGTTAATATTATAGTGACTACCAATGGCATTATAATTTTTAATTAATTTTATTATTCTAGGTACTTATATATTATCATGGAAATTATACCTATCGCTATCGAATATTATATGTAGTTAATGTAATACTGCAAGTTTCGAGGAGATAACATTTAACTCGGATATCAGCTTACTACGATTAAATTTTAAATAAAATCAGTTGCATAATAATATCGATGACATTATAATATTAACAAGATGAACGATATATAAAAATCGATTTCAATATAGATACGTCGTCGTAGTTAGATTTTTTTTTTTTTGCGATATACATATTGTTATATTATATATAATTTGTGTATTATAATTTACTGCAGTGTTTTAAAATTCGACACAAACTGTTATATGCAGTTTATATTATATAACTTTAAGTAGATTAAGCAATTTAATTACACAAAGTTTAATCATATGTATAGTTGACAATAGTCCTGAATCTAATATAATATGCGACTTAGTAATGTTATACTAAAATATTAAGTACTAATAATATATACAGTATACTGTATATATAGTTATACATATAAACAGTATTACACAAAAATGGAGCACCCTAATATTAGTACCCCTATAAATACACTTTATAGGGAATAGAAATACATTTTTTTTAACGTCCCTCTCTTTTATAATATATATATACATATTTTTAGATACACAATATTATGTGTACAAAAAAAAAAAACATGTTTAAATTACCACCCTATTATAATAATATGTATTAATATTACATACTCCATTGGGTAGTCGTTCCTGTGTTATAGGTATAAAGTATACGATTTCTGCACGTTGTTTTCCCTGTGTTTATTCCTTTTTGAAACAACATTGCCGCACTGATCACTATAATATATATCGTTATATTTTTTCATGTCCTATGTAAAAGTATATACACTAAATACGCACGCTATAAAATTTATCAGCGCAAAATATACACATTCGACACTTTTAACTTGGTCCAAATTATTATTTATTATTAAAATGATACACGGCAGTCAGTTCGACAATCATTATCGACACGGACGAACTCAAATATACAATTGATTATTCCAATATACACAGTAAAATAATATTCAAAATACATTAATAATTACTTTAGATTTGTACACCAAACATTTATTATTATTGATAAAAAAAATTTGTTGCACAAATGTTCAAACCCCCAGGTATAGCTACGCTACGGAAAAGAATAAAGAAATCCATTCCTGAATAACTATTATAATCGTTACGATATACTATTATTACTATCGAAATAACCTACTGGTTTCCCTAATTACATTGAATATTTTAACAGAGGCGTCAAAGTTTTCTGCAAAATTGTCAATGATACAAGGTTCTATTTGATTTATGTTTTTCAGTGTTAAATATGTATTAGCGTAGTTACCTATAGAATATAAATATTTTTTCAAAAGACAAGTATAAATTTTTAGCCATGAATTTTATTTATAAAAATTAATTATTTTTATATACACATAATATTACTCAATAATTGTAAGTTATGTTACTGCAGGTTAGTGGTTCATTAACGTTTAACAGTGTTAGTTTTAAAAAAAATTCTTGAAAAAATAAGAACCTCCTTATAGTTAATATATATATGTTTATTATAAATAATAAATATCTCTTAATAGGCGTAATATGTATTATATAGTAACCACAGGGTGCACACGAGACACATAATGCTGCAGTCGGTTAAAAGAGAAAAAGAAATGAAACACGCTGCTCCTTATACTTAAATATTATTATATTGTTGCAAATCCAACGGCGTCGAGTCCGTGTTTTCGGTCGTTCGCAATATAACAATAAATAATACAATAATAGCATAAAATGAATATACATAAGAGCGAACGATTCGAATTACTGTATACATACATTGCAGTACCACAACGCGACGTTTAAAATACTAATGCTTAATATATCATAATATATTGTATATGTTGTAATATAATGTAATATTATGTTACGCGGGTTTTTTCTCTCTTCCATATGTACTTATAAATTCGTATACGAGCATATCAATGAAATGGTTCTGGCCATTGACAACCGCGTTGAAACTCAAGCCCACAACAATACATATATATCATCTATATATATAAAAATATAAATGTATTCGTTATACTATATTATACATACATAAATGTACCAGATTAAACAGTTTTCGTATTTCATATAGTTTTTAGCTTTTATGACAATAAATATTGATAATAATAGGACGCCAGTTAAAGTCAATCGTATGTAATATTGTTTTGTACACCACTATATATTATACTATAATGTCAAACATACAGTGCGATTCACTATACATGCTCACCCCATTTTTTTTTTCGAATTGAAATACCTATTATAGGTCTGTAAATCATGATAAATTATAATGGGTTTGATAGATATTAGGTTTTAGGCATATTTAAAATTTTAATAAATATTATTAATCTATCATCATTTATAATTTGTAAATAATATGTTCCACGATAAACTAGTCCGATATTACATCAGTTATATATATTTTTAAACCATTTTTAAGGGTTATTATTGATTACTCTTAGTACATGCATAAACATTTTAATAACCGAGAAATAACTCGATGAAATTTGAAATTTAGATATCTACATAAAAATTTTCAACAAATTTATTCACTATTAAATTTACAATAAAAAATTGAATTATCATTTGAAAAACATAAGTTTATATCATTCCTCAATGACATGAAAATTCTCAAGAATGTTGAAATTGATCTTTAAGTATATTTAAAAATTCCAAAAGTCATAACTCAAGGAAAACACGAGGGCAAATATATATACTATATTATATGCATTATGCGACGTATACGATTATATATTAATAAATAATAATACACCAAAACCTATAATAATACGTTCACCGCATGCGGAAGGTGGACATTTTTCGCGAGTTGCTACCGCGCCACCGTGATATATAAACATATACCTGTTAGTGGACTTATTTATATATATATAATGAAAACATCACACACATATTGACAATCCCACTACACCAGCTACACACATACTACTTTAAATGCTATATACGCGAGCACTCACCCGAGCGCATGTACACAATATAATATTACATTATTACATACCGCGGTGTAGGTATGTGTATATGTATTGGTATACATAAACGTAAACTACAGTGTGTACTATAGCGCGCATGTGTGTGAGAGAGATAGAGTTATATACAGTAGCGTTTAGGCGTTTAAACTAAAATATAGGAACAATAAGTATCAACAATACGCGAAGCCCTCGCGACCTCGTATCCGGTCGCACAAAGGTCTACATAATAATAATAATACGTGTACGCCACCGCCGCTGCTCGCCATAATATAGACTTTCACAAACAACACACCGCATGGACACGCCCGCTGCCGAGTTCATTGATAATATTATACATGTACAATAATAATATTGAACACTTGTGGACATACAATAATATACATATACGTATAAAGTGTGTGTGTGTGTGTGTGTGTGTGTGCGTGTGTAGTAAACGTTAGAAGACGTCCCACTGTGAACGTTTCGCCGGCAAACGGTGAAGCAGTATACATAAAATTTATAGTACCTATAAATGTATAATATTATGGTGTTCGGGTGCGTGGCGAGTGACCGAGTAGGTGGAGGAGTTTGTTGATGGGAGACAGAAGAATTTCATTGTCGGGTGCGAAAATATCGAAAATGTCATATCGTGCGGTGCATTGAACATCGGATCCGTCATTATTGTGAGGCGGTGAATGGGGAGTGCATATTCGCACCTATCTTTTGTAAAATGTATTTTTTGGTACACCGATGATAAAAATAAAACTACTTTATAATATGTGCTATAAATTTAATACCGAAACATTCAGTCAGTGTTTTGTAATTGTTTTTACATTTTGAAAACTTTTTGTCATTGTACGACAATGTTAACTACCCAAGAATGCTTTCTTACTGTAAATTAATAAGTGGATAAATTTCTTGAAAAAAATTGAAAGAATCATTTTTTATTTTTTTAAATGTTTATACTACAGATTAAAGTCCTTAAAATTGGTTTCACAAAAATACTTAATATATGTAATACTGGATCTAGTGCAGCTTATTGTACTTAATAAACCATACATATTGGTTTATTGAAATTACAAAAATATCGAAGACACCATAACCCTCATATCTTCAAAACACATTATCATGGGTTTAATATCACTCTATAATTCATTATCTTTGATATACAAAATTAAAAACTCAAAAATATCCGTTCTAATTTTAATTTTGATATTTCAAAATACTAGAAAAAATTATTATTATTATTATTATCATTAGAAAAGGAGTGTTATTATTATGAATTTAGAAGTTTGTATTTCCATTGGACACTCCTTCAGAGTAAAAATATCTTAATAATTTAAAAATTTCAAAAAATTAGATTTTGAATAACTACAATGATAAAGAAAATAGTTGGTGAATACTGAGTGTGTTTGGTTAATTACCCTGTATATAATATTTAGATGTAGGTACCTATGATATATGTAAAAGAAATGCCACAAAATTGTGTCTATCATCATTGTATAAATACGTGTAATATAATGGAATTGAGATTTCGAATTCTTTATTATCATTATTATTATTATTATTATTTCGAAACGTGGTGACGGAAAATATTCACAAGAAAATCGTCGACAGGTCTTGAATTCTTGTCGCACGCCGTCACAGCGCAGTCCGTGTACATCGTTCGCGTGAACCGTAATGATTATTGTTATTATTTATTATAATAAATATCGTACATAATATATTATTATCGTCGCTGCGCTATCTCTGTGTCTGTTTCTCGTATAATATTCGTCGTCATTATTTAGTGTGCGAGTGAGTGTACCTATATATTTTATGAACGCCGATTTTAATGATGAGCGTGACGAAATGGTCTTTAATTTTTATGATTATCATCATTGTTTACACGAAGCCGTAACAAAATATCATTTATAATATTATGCGTATTTGATGTAGGTATTGTACTTGTACACTAAAGGTATAAATAGTTTTTCTACTCGTGTCATTTTTTTTTCTCGATTATTGTTCGTTTCCCGGGAAATCGTGGAATAATAAGCTTACATTATTATAATAATTGACACGTAGGTGCATGTAGCACCTACTTACTTTTGTATTAAAGTATGTCTGAGAATGGTCTCACAAATTCCCATAATAATGTCACGCCATACTGAAAACATTCTTAAGACATTATGATGGGGTCATAATTTATCTCTCAAGGGGGTTAAGCGTTAGGGAAACGTTTCTCACCCCCTCTCCATCATCTGTTATAAGGAAATTGATTTTCTTCAGTAAATAGTTTCGTTAGGAATTCTTGGAATATGGTCTTATAAATCCACGGTAATGCCACACTATACACAATACGTGGGTGGAGATATTTTGAAATATGTCATCATTTCACTCTAAATGGGGACGAAGTTTCTACAGAAACTCCCGTACGTATTAATAAATTGGCTGTCCTCGGATAATAATAGTGTTGTTAACACCTATTTGTGTATTACATTTTTCTCGAAAAATGTTCTTGAAATCTGAATAGTGTTCGAAACGAGTGTCGATGACCGGTTGAACGTGCGTTATCTCAGTGTCTATATTTATATCTGCAGTTAAATATTTTTTTTTTTTCGTGAAATAATATAGGTCGCCTGTTTCGAATAATCAACACAAAGCAATCGGATAGCTGACAATCGGTATAACTAGAACTATGACTGGTAGGATAAATCGATCGTTTGATAAAGTCGTGTGCTAGCGATGTTTGTCAATGCTTCGGAAGCGTCTACATATTAAACTTATCGTACTCATCACCATCTTCTGGGGATCCGGCTGTGATTTCCTTACATATTTATTATACTTATTTATAAAAATCATATAAAAATATAATATCATAAGTTATAGTATGTGAACCGATGAACAATAAATCGATATTCCGTCAATTGTTTATTGACGATTTTACTTGCAATATATTGCCAATCGACTCGATTGGACAGTCGGGTTCTTTTATATTACGTATATGTACAGTCGTGACGAAAAACGAATATACTACTTATACTCACGTTTAAACTTTGTAATTCGCATGTATGAATGTGAGAGAAGGAAGAAAATAGAAGCAGAGAAAAAAAAGTGTGAAAGGTAAATATAAATTTGATGTAGGTATAAATCGTGTATGAAAGTCCGACGAGACTATTAACACGAAATCCATTGCATCACACACGTCCGTTTTGTTTGCCGACGAGCCGCCAAGAGAACTGAATGTATGTTTATCACGCTTGACACTCGAAATGATGATAATAATAATAATAATAATAATACATAAATACTGCAGTGCACACACACAATGTATACTCGATGTCCGAGAGTCTAATAAACGTTGTATAATATATTTATTGTTGTTATGAAATGTTGTTGTGAACGAAAAACAATCATCATTATAATATATAATATACTTTCAAGTGCGAGTCGGGTACACGATATACGTACAGCGTAGTACAACAGTACTTACCTATAAACGCACACACACAAAAAAAAATCGTCGGAAGTCATGGAGTGTATTATAATATATTATTATCGTGTACATAAACACATAGTATAAAACGACACACACGCACGGTATACCACGGCATACCACGGTGGTGTGGTTGTGTACTTATAATAATAATGATAATAATATATAGGTATGGAGGTATACCGTGTGCGACGAACGACGGGGATGACGGCACGGCATGCTGCAGGAGACGCGACGATGACGAATGAGAACTCGCTAGGTGCAGTCGTTTCTGCTCTCTTTCTCTCTCTCTCTCTCACTCCTCTGTCAATCTGCAGTCTCTTACACTCCACAGCCGTTGTTCTTTTATATTTTTTTCTTGTTTTCACTTCTCGTCCGACTGACTTCCCCGAAGTGCTGCTGCGTGTTTGCCGCGCGTCGTACATCATGTACAAATCTAAATATTTATGGTGAGCTTCACGATTCGGCCGCGGTGGGATCCTCTCCAAACAAATTAACGAGCACCTCACGCACGCCCCCCCCCCCCCCCCCCAAAAAAAAAAAAAAAACCAACGCGCGACGTTTTTAAGTATTTCCCATCGAAACGACACGAACTTGTATGCGGGTTTTCCTACATAGTCGTTTCCGAGACTATACAGCATGCAAAAGTGGAGTATATAATATAGACATTACATTAACACAATATATTATGATGTAATATAAACGCGCGTGATACGTACATGTGATATACACTCCGTTCACACGTGTTACAAAGAGTTATTGAAGAGTATTTTCACTATCCTGTACATTTTTTAGCGTTATAGTTAGGGCAATGGATTACTACAAAAAAAAAAAATAAATAATATTTGTATTTTGGAAACGTATTCGATATTTATCGTTGATGTCTTGACGAAAACGATTTGTTTTTTAGTAATAACTTTGAATTATAGTACAAATAGTAAAAATACCAAGGTCAAAATAATAATTATTTTGTGAAAATGTGCATTTTTTTCATTTAACTTTTAAAATTAAAAATTTGAGTTTCAATATTGACAATATTGTAATGACATAGAAATATAACTGTATTTAAATATAAACATTATAAAATGTTATTATATATTTATAAAATGTTATTATATATAGAATTACGAATGTTATTGAGCGACAAAGTTTTCCACTTTCAAAAAATAAACAGAATGCAAATTGTTTGCAGATCATTTATTTTTTTTTTTTTTGCTAACCAATGGAATATTTACTTTATATAGTCTATGGTAATGTCACGATGACCGCAGCTACACATGATTTATACACGCAAAATATATTTCTGTATTTCATATTAGATAGTCACATCGTTTAAATTTTCAAACCACAAAGATATAATGCGTAATAGTTATGCTTCTATGTTCATCATTATGATACCGGCACTATTATTTATTCAAATTTCTAAGACTTAATTACATTAAAACATATTTATGTGAATACAATATAATATATATGTATATTTTTTGTTTAACAGAGTGCGTCAGAGGAAACTTTATTACGATTTGTATAGAAATATCAAGAAATTGATAAGTGTTTAATTAATTTGAGGTCAGAACTAAAATAAAATAGCAAAATTATTATGACTTCTACTAAAATGTTTTTATTGTTGTATACAGTTTACCATTAACGATCGCACTCGCGTATAAGAACATTAAATTAAATTAAATCTCACAAGTTCTTCAATTAAACTTTTAGGTACTACAATTAATTTAAAGACATTTTCGGTCTGTGAAACCGAATAAAATAAGGATAATCATTTTTTTTAAATGTATTTTTAATTTATTAGGGTAAAAGTTAGTTTATTCTTTTACTGAAACTTTCAGTAGAGCGACAAAAACCATTCATACCTAACAAAAATAATAAATACCTACGCACAATCATAAAACGAAAAACGTTTATCACAGCGTGGAGCTTTTTTACAACAACGTACATTTCATGCGTACATTATCGCGTTCTTAATTTTGTAGTATTCTGTAACAAGGGCGAATGAAAACCACTTATCTGATTAAATTTTTACCGAGAAGACGCTGAAATACCTTGCGTTTTTACAAAAGCCGCTACTATGCGATCACGGTCCCGAATCTTGAATATGCGCTTTCAATAATTACTAATTAGTAATGTTAAATAAAACCTAGATATAAGAAAAAGCGAACAAATTTTTATTAGTCTTAACAATATTCGTCTTTGCATTTTATATTTATATTTTTTAATTTTACTAATAGCCACACATTTTTGCGTTTGTTACCAAAAACGTCGATACTATAATATTATTATGATCAACGATTATAACTTTAAACTTTGAACAACCTCATATCACAATAATTTTCATATATGTATACAATTTTGAGAGTTTTTTCGGTAGGATATTATGGTCACAAAATATATTAAATGCTCGATTTTTGAATGATATTAAATAGTTCTAAATTTCATGGTTGGGTTGAGTAGAATGAAGTAAATAAATACTCAACTGATGACGATCTGATTTACTCTTTCTTATTTTTTCTCGTCAATCGGGTTATTTTATTTACATTAGATTTTAATATGAAGTTAGTGGGTACCAGTTAATGTATGTAAAAATATAAAATTGCTTAAGTCTGGTGGTGTAAGGGTGAGCTGTTTGCATAGACAATTACTTTAAACATTAACCGATAATTATTGATTTCCAAGTTCATTAACTTCAAACTAAAAACAATACCTATAGGTGTGACACTTTTGGGAAGTTCACTTCCCAACGATTGTTTTTTTAGTTACAAAATTGAATCAATTATCATATTTTAGTTTTTATGTTATCAAGTCTATTTAAAAGTAGGTTAAACTTTTTTGATTTATGTGAACAATTTTTATTTATTAAAGCTTAATTTTGTATATTTCAAAGACAGAAATTAGTGTTTTTTTTGTAGCAGGTTTATCGTTAGAATTACGTATGTGTGTATAAAAAACAATGAAAACCATTAAAACGTTTAATTGGTTTGTTGTTATAAAATTATGAGATTACTATCAAAAACTATAGGGATTGCATTGAAACATTGTGGAATCTATATCTTCGTTCAAATTTATAACTAAAGCAGTTCGTCTGTTATAAGCTATTTTATCTTACACACATTTCGTAAAAGTGTAGACAACGATATTAAAAATAGTAAAAATTTTGTTTTTTTAACGAGTTAAAATTACATAAGAAAAATATTTTCAAAAATATCAATAGTTATTGAAACAACGAGTACTTTGCGTTAGACGGATCATCTGGTGTATCTATACTACGACTTTATGCGTAAAATATACAACTATAAACTGTAGACTGTTGATATATGATATATACGCGAAATTCGTTTGAATTGGATCTTTAAAATATCATACTGATGAGAATTTCTACAACAAATTGTACGCTATACCTATATTATAATATATAATATATATATACATATTTACATACTTGGATCACGCAGAAGCTATATGTGCTCACCGCTCGACAATGTGTACATAGAATTTTAACATAAAAAAAAAAGAATATTCATACGCGCATATAAATTTATACGTGTATGAGTTTTATGTATACAAATGGGAAAAGAAAATATGAAAACAGCAAAGAAAACTGCATCGTGTGCGCGATGGGCGTGGTTTTTCCGCTTGATTGGTCCGGGAAAAAACGGCGACGAAGCCGGCGAGATTATACTATACGTATATATAAATTTGTATATATATACGGCGCTAGTTGTTGGCTGTGGCGAAGAAAAAGAAAAAGAAAAATACGGAGAAGAAGACGAATATAAGAAGGAACAGGATCAGACGAAAAAAGCCGTGTGCGCGATTATGTGTATATATCGTGTATAATATAAATACGCGCTGCGGTCGCCAGCCACCGCGCGGATCAATAGCGAAAACCTCGACGGAAAATATATAATATTATTATTATTATACACCCTGCGCATACACCCGCCACAGGACAATGGAAAGTTTATATATTTTATGAAATCGCGAGCGCGGTTGATTCGCTTCGGGCTCTCTGTCTTCGAACACCGCTCACAGAATCTCTGGCATTATACAATATATACATATAATATTATAATGCATGCGCATTAAGTGCATACGCATTTATCTTATATATTATTATGTTAAACTTTAACCACTATATCATAGTATAAAACTTTTTTTTTTTTACGTTTCAATTTTTTTATTTTTATTTTTATAAGTAATTAACTGCAATGGCTATATGTAAACTGCGGCAAAATTTACCTTTTTCAAAAAGTCTATATGTAAACTGCAGCAAAAAAAAAAAAATTAAGATTATATAATCTGCCACAAAACCAATAAGATACATCATACAAACTACGGCAATTTAATTAGATACCTATTGTATTATTATTTATTTATTTTTTTTTTTTTTTTTGATTATATGATTTTTTAAATAATTTTTAATATAATAATATTTTTTAATTTTAAAATTGGTTTTTTGATTATACAATCATTACGATCTAATTTTTAATAATAATATATTTTTCAATTTTAAAAATTGGTTTTTCTTTATTTTTACACCTAATACTCTAAGAGATACTAATAGCTGTCATAACACGTAATACGTATTATACCTAATTAAACAATAAACGTGTATAAGTATATAAAATAAATTTCCGCAGTTTGTATGATGTATCTTATCGCTTTTGTCGCAGATTGTATAATCTTAATTATTTTTTTTGCCACAGTTTACATATCGACTTTTAGAAAAAGGTAAATTTTGCCGCAGTTTACCATCTCCCACTGCAATCTATATCAATATTAGACACAATAAGAAAATGAGGTAAAGGTAAACGAGACACGAGGTTTATGTTGAAAGAATAGCCACCCATTGATGACACTTTCTACTAGCTTGATAATTATTTATTATTATTATTATTATTATTTTTTTTAAATTAAATTAAATTAAATTTAGATTTAATTTAAGAGGTCTCGACATCACTTACGCTTCAGACGTCTCCGCGGATTTCCTGGAATTGAGGGATTGGCCAAATTTTTTATTAGTTGATTTGGATGATTATTTAGTCGGTAATGAAATCTTTTATAAAATATTTTAGCTTCATCGTTTATTGTGTTAAGTTTTAAGTCGGTGTGTAGTGTATGATTTGGCACGTAGGGTGGAGCATTTATTAATTTCCTGAGCGCAATATTTTGAAAAGTTTGGATTTTCAAGATATTAGTCTTTTTTTGCATTACCCCAAAGCTGAAGGCCGTAGGTCCATAGTGGTTTCAATAGAGTTTCATATATAAGTAATTTAGTTTTAATAGCTGTGTGATTGTTATTGTATAATAGAGGTTAAGTAAGCGAAAATGGCGATTCATTGCTAATCGTTTGGTTCGGATATGATGAGCCCTCGTTAATCTTTGATCCAATGTAAGGCCGAGGTACTTGACTTTCGGAGAGTGGGGAATTGGAATTTCGTATAGAATAACACCAGGGCAAGGAGTATGTCTGAGGGTAAAAGTTGTGTGAACGGATTTATTCTGATTAACTTTGAACCTCCATTTTGTGAATCATTTTTCCATAGCATTAAGATGAGTATGTAAATTTATTGACGCTAAGATTAATAATATATTACTACGATTGTACATAATGAAAATTTCCTCCTCAGACCCGTTTACAGTATGTATTGTATGATCGCGTATGTACATATCGTGCAAAACGATATTATATATTATTTTGTTTTGAATCAAATGGCCCGTTTTGCTATACATATTTTAGATTGCCCTCTACATACAGTTAATATATATATACATAATATTATGAAGGTAGGTGTGATGCAGATAAGTACTGAACTAACTGGGTATTTTTTATTTTTCATTCCGGTTTTTTAACGAGCATGAGATAATATTATTCATTCTGGAATTTTCCACTGATGTCTGCGTACAATGTTTTGACTTGTTTATAATAAACTTGCGGAGGATTGTAGGATGATCGTTCAAAAAATATAATTGGGTTCTGTTTGGTGTTCGAGTGCGTTGTATGGGTACATAACCAGACAAACAAAACATCATTGGTTGCTTATGGAAATTTGTGCATACAAAAAACACGTCTCAAGCGCATTTCCAACATACATACCTGAAGGCTCACGTATGTTTCAAGGGTTTCAACGCATAGTAAATTAAACACACGCATTCAAACAAATAATGTTGTATCTCGCACAATAAGCTATGTGTGTATATTTAGAATACATTTATTATACACGTGAAACTATTTAGGCGTAAAACATTTCTATTTCATATATTTTTTCTTGTAACCAATTTTTTTAATTTTTTTTTATTATTATTTCTATTAAATAAAACTTTATTCAAAATCTATAAAAAGAATAAACACAGTAAGTATTATTGTAGTAACAAAATATAATGAATAAAAATGGCTTATTTTTATAATTGCCGTGAGCGGGAAATCCGTTCACTAAATGCAGCACCTCTTATGTCTTATAAATCTTCTTTTTTTTTTTTTTTAATTTTTTACTATAATTTCACGAGCGTCTTGTGGTTATTTTATATTTGCCTTCTCGTCAGATTGTTAAGGACAGCAATTTGAGACATGAAAGAAATAATAGAGGATTACGATTGGAGACTAGAGTGTATTTGAAATGGCATTTCTGTAGTATTTATAATTGCTAATTCATTAACTGTTAATATTTGTAGCTCCTATAAAGATTGTAAAATCTACATTATTGATCATGTTTCAAGGAATCTCAATAATTTATCTTTTGTTGTATCTTCGCCTCAATCTAATTTATTGTAACCTCTGAATATACTCTACAAAATATAACTACTATCTTTTTACAGTATCATATAGTATTTAAGTATAGCATTAATATAATCATTCTTATATATCATTCTTATAATCTTTATTTCTACATTATTATGTAATTTAATCATGTCAATATCACACAATGGCCATTATCATCATGAGTTTATTCAAATAATAATAACAAAAATATGCGTAAATTAAAGTTAATTTTCTTTGCACACTATAATTAGGTATTATATGGATTTGAGTAATTCGATGCCATAATAACAAATTATCTAAAATATAATCTATAAAGAAAAATATTTTAACCTGATGCCTGCCTATTTACTAATATATATATATATATATACTTTATACATTGTTGACTCATACCAACCGTTTTGATGCTGATCATTCATTTGACTTAGTCCAAAAAAAAAATCCGTTTCGGGCTATAAAAATAATACAACTGTCATATTTGTATTGGTAATGAAAGCTTGTGACAAGATGGGATGTAGATATAGTATTGTTTTACATACATATATGTATTATATTATAGTGAGAAAAATTATATTAATAATACATGTGTCCATCGTCCGATGATTGTTATTGAATGTTGTTGTCGTCCACCAATTTACTGTGATATGAGAAATACAGAATCATCATGAACGTTCATCGATGGAAGAGGGCAAGTAGAGAAATTATTCACCTAAGACATTTTTCCAAACATTTTCACTGTTTAATATTTCAGATAAATATTACAAAGTATTATTGATGGCGATACTTTTTATTAAATAGGTAGGTAATTATACACATATATATATATATATATATATATATATATATATATACGCTTTTACGAAATTTAATGCATAACTATAAAAAACATTAGCATAAAGAATATAAGTGTAATACATATAATATATTAATATTGTGCAGCACTAAGCAGGTTCGATCTCGATCTATTATTATTCTGCACAACATAAAATAAGTAGCAAAACGTAAGAAGTCAGCTCTATTATTTTTAAAGTGAATTGAACTATTATCAATAACTTAAATTTAAATTTACAAGATACAAGAGAATTTTTAAATTGTAATATTTTATGGAATCATTATAATAACTTTAAATAAAATTGAAATACCGTAAAAAGTCAACTTTCAAATACAAATAATGTTCTTAAATTTTTTTCTTTAGTTTGATTATATTATAGGTCAATTCACGATAAACGATAGAAAATTGGTGCTTAGTATTTCTGAAACCAAATCTGCCAAGTCTTGCATAGATCGGAAGAAAAAAATGTATAGGACGTTGACATACTCTTAAACCATTATTAGCATTATGTCATATTATACTTATTAGTTATTATAATTTATTGACATATTATTAAGCATTACTTGCGTTTTTATCACCACTCAACGTACATCGAATACCAGTTGGTTTTTATGATAAATTTAATTTTCGTAAGAGTGTTACTAATCAATAATAAAATGGCTTAAAAATATACTTATCGCAAATGTCTTAATCGTTTATTGTAGCATATATTTTATACGTACACATAGATATTAATATATTATTGTATAATGTATATATATTAACATTTACAGATTACATATTTGGGTTACCACGTATCATCTGATATATAAAAAAAAAAATAAAAAAAAAAATACGTTACTTATAATAGGAAATCGATTTTGTTATTTTAAATTCTGGGCTGAGTAATTTGATTTTATAATGATAAGTGATTTTTTTATATTTTTATCTGAATAGACATTTTTTACAGTAAAAATAATGCTTCAAATAGTCGAAACTGAAGGTTGAAAATTTGATCTGAATTTTATTATTGTACCTATCTTTTTCTTTTTTTTTAAAGGGGGAAAGTAAAAAGTAAAAAATTACTATATTAACCACTTGACTGTACAGAGTGTACAGTATAGGTATCGTGTTTACTTCTCGTCATTGAATAGATCACTGTATAATAGATTTAGTATATTAGAATTAAACGATAAATAATTTTATATAATGAAAAACGATTTTAGGTGAAGACTGTCTAACTTTTAGTTAATCAAGCTAGATTCCAAACATTTATTTCAATAACAATACTAAGTTTTTAATATTAATGATGTTTGTGTGTTATACATTTATTTTGTAATGTATTTGTATAGTTATAGCTTATAGTTGTATACTGCCTTTATCACGGATCTGATGTGAATTCACGGGGTCAGCAGCAGGAGCGGGTTTAACAATTTGCCGTCCCAATTTTTGCCAAAAAAAAATTTTCTGTGCTTATTTAAAAAAAATTACCACTGTAAAACAAAATTTCCTTAGATAACAACAATTTCTATATATTCAATTAATTTTTCATTTAACTTAAGTTCAATAAAAACGTTTTAATTCAAATATACTATTTTCTCTTTATTTTTATTATACAAGAAAAAAATAGAAATACATTTATTAAACAATTATTTTGTTATATATTAAATAGTTTCAATATAAATTATTTATTTTGAAATTGAAAAATTCAAGAAAACAATTAAGTATTTTTCTATACAAGAACAAAATAAATATTAAATACGATTTTGCTGCGTATAAAAAGCCACTCTCCAAAAGTTTGCCGCCCTATGCGGGTGCATAGTTCGCAGTGCTTTAAATCCCCCCCTGGTCGGCAGTCTATAAGTATAAGGTTTACGTGAAAAATGCACCTCGTCGCCTTATTATAACAATAATACTACTGCATCAGCGCATTGCTATTACGCGTTAAGTAATTTATGACGACGTCGGACAGCGTGTCGGTGAGGTGCAACGAGCGTATATTATACACACACAATATCATAAAAGACGCATTTCTCGTGCGAGAGCGAAAATCCGTCGGATTATCATTCCTCTAGGCGGCGACAATGTTCGTATTATATTATACGAGTCGTCGTTGTGTGTGCGTCTGACGCGCGCTTGTTAGAGTGTGTGTGTTCAGCGAGTGACAAGAAAAACACGTCCTATTGTATGATGTCGACGACCGAAAAACCACTTCATCTACAACACACGCTTGCTATATTATATATATATTTTATTATTATTATTATTATTATTATCATCATCATCATCATAAACATCACGTATGCCACTCGCCCATAAGTGATAAAATCCGCGGAACGATCTCATCAAGTATAATATGATATATTATAATGGACGCATAGCGTGTGCTGTAAACACATCGCGTATAATATAATATAGTTCACCGAACTGAAATGAATCGTCGGAGGGTGTCGCGCGATGTACATCGTTATTATCATTATTATTAACGCCAATACGTCGATGGCTCGAGCATACATTTATATGCACTGCACCTACGTCTTAGAGACATTGTATAGATATATATAGGTACGTCATAAGACGATAAAATGATATGCTCTCGCATCGCATCATCTACCCTTATATAATAATATATACGGAGCGATTCACTAAACACGCTCGCCCAGATTTTGCGTTTACTCAATCGGAAATTTTTTTCCTACGCCGATACTACAACAATAGTGGACACAACACCTGTATCTGTATAGTGGCTCTCGTGAGAATAGTTTACTGGCCACAATTATTTTGGTCAGTACTATACTATACGCATAATGAAATGATTCAAATTTTGATTTTCATGTTTTTGCAAAACTATTTTAAAAGATTATTATCCTTATTGTTCGTATTTTATTTTTAAACAACGCTTTAATAGATTTTAATTTGGATACGTCATTAACGCTAAGAAAAACCATCCGCTTAATAATTTATAGTAAAAATGATCGAAAGCTCATTTGAAAAAATGGCATTTGTATTGCCAAAGAACTGGGTTCATAAAAGATATGGAAAGTCTATGTGATTATAAATAAAATCTTCAATACACTTAAAAATTGTAAACATCAACATTTGAATATACTATCATTATTATACAAAGAAAAAAAATAGGAGTGAGCCTGTTTGATGAATCGTTCTGTATATTATATCGTATGCATAATTTGTGCGGTGTAAATTATCTAATATGGACGTAATGTGTCTATTATAATATAATATAATATAATATATATTATGTTATATTGTAGTCTGTAAATATTTGGACAACTATTTTTTAGAGCAAAAGACGTAATTAAGATATGTCAATGCACAGCAGAATCGCGTGCGCACCAATTAACGATTATGAGGCGTGTAAGCGTATAACATATATTAACATATATTATTATTACAAATAATAATATGCTATTAAGTCAGATTCAATAATGAAATTTTCAGTCGAACCACTGTCATATAGACACTTGACGAGTGTTCGAGGCGGAGACTGTGCGCATATCTCGTATGTCGTGTACCTACCTACGGCGAAATGGGTTATGCGAAACCATCAATTGTATACATACGACTCGTGAAGGATTATATTACCTTTAATAGTTAATCAAAATAATTACATATAAATCCGATATTAGCCAGGAACAGATCTAAAAATCAAATATTCTGTGACTATAGACACGCATACATACATTACGCACGCTGCACCTATACTATTAGTTATATAATAATTTAATGGTGGTTATCACTATCAAACTAGAGGTTTTGATTTGTGATCAATAAAGCAATATAAAAATATTTTATTTTTAGTTTACTGTAAAACATGACTTCTTTTATTTTTAACACAAAGTGTTTTGAGATATGAACGCATTTTTCAAGATTTTTTTTTATAATACTAAATGTATAGTCCTATCGACATACACAAATTAATTGAAAAAAAGAATTGTTAAAGGATATAGAGAGTAATTTAAGTGTTACACCTATTTATCAACTAACTGTTACAAACATCTCTACAGAAATAATATTTAAGTGAATACTAGAGTATTCTAACTCTTATACCCCATCGATATACGAAAGTGAAGTCTATAAATTACAGTAGTGTTTTTTGTTATTCCTCGCCATATAAGTATTACAATATGCATATTGCATACAGTAATTAAAAGCTTCAAAACTTATTGAGCACCTGGTACACATATGTGTATACTATAAATAGACCTGAGTGAACACAATGAATTCAGTTCATCACTACAAGTTCAGTCTCGCCATGTAAAGAGCAAGCAATTAAATGGCATCTTTGGCGGAGACTAATACACAAATAATATGTATATTTCTTCTTATAGTAAGTACATACATAATATAACCAAGAATCGATGGTCCTGCAGCGGCAATAGTCCATGCTGTCCGTTCGTATATTTATTTATTCTATTAAAAACGGACAGCAGTCCAATGCACAAAATAATTTTGATTCAATGATTTAAAATGTAACGTTAAATAATAATAATTAGGAAATTATATTTCAAGTGCCTAAAATTAAGTCAGTACAGCAAAAAGGATATGTTAAAAATACATAATTTAAGTAGGTAATACATTTTTGTATACTGCCTATTTATTTAATTTATTACTAACAGATAACAAAATATTAACTATAGATGAGCGTAACATTATATATTTTTTTAAAGTTGTGAAATGTAAAAATGGTTATTATTGTGGACATAGTGGGTTTTTATTTCAAAAGTAGTATGACTAAGTATAAATGAATCATCGACGTTATTGTTTAATAATGTATAAGACATGTATATAATATATATATTATAATATTATACACATCCATATTTTATATGCTGCGCTCGACGAAAATAATCACAGCCAAGGCCTTATTATCCATATTACTATGTATATATCTAATGATAATATGATAATAATTCGCGGTCATCCACCGCGAAAATCGATTAGCCGTGAACGAAGCCAAACGATTTTCTGCACAAAAATACTTGTCTTGGCGCGAGAACCTAACCTAACCTTATACTGAACTGCGAATTAAATACCAAACAAGTCGAGTGCGCGTTGCAAATAACGTCCGTTCGAATTACCGATGCCGCGCTCCGCCGCCGTCAAGAAGACCGACACGCGAAAAACAATATTTTATTTGTATGTCAACCGTATCGAACGAATTTGCGATTCCGAACATTGTAAATGCAATTTATACGCACGGAAACTTAGTGACGGTGTGACACATACACCGCAATATATTTATTACGTGTCTATAGGTACTTAATACTTATGTATGATGATGGGTTTAATAGGCGCGTATTATACCACAGCGTGCGCTAAAAACATTTTAGAACTACACATCTTGATTATTTCGCGCAATTGAGAAAATTAGCCTGTTGCTTCGTATTGTCACTTTTGAAATTTTATTAAATTAAAAGATAATTAATAAATGTTATTTGTTAGTAGCTATTAGTAATATAAAAATAAATATAAAGAACAATATTTTGTATTAAATTCAATATTGCTTGTGTAATTATATTGGATTGATCTGACGAGGCAATGGAAATTTAAAATATTATTACCAAAAAAATTATGTGGCTCCAACAAATTGACGGTAATTAACTGTGATGATATTTATAAGAAAGAAATAATAATTATCAGAAAGTTGGTTATTATGATTTATTATTTCGCTTTTATATGCTTCGTTTTCTCAGCATATTATGTCGTTACGTCGTCATATTACAATACTGCACTTTACCCGCTCGCAAACTGCACGCGAAAAGGATTGACAAAAACTCGAATGGGTGCTCGATGGATGCGAATGGAAAACCATTAGTGATCAACACAATACAGTGTTTTCTTTCACGATTGATCAACGAAAATATCGCAGTTTTTCGTTCGTGAATAAAACTGAGCTCACAGTTATGTCAAAAGTCGTTCGTATTATAGGGCATTAATTAACGAATTATCGTATTCTGATTAGCTTTTGCGATCTTAGTATCATTCACTAACTATAGCTTATCAACTACCTTGATTACCCAGAGTCGAGCCGATTTCAACTTTTGCCGTCAATACCGAATTGTTGCAACTATAGTTTTATATTTTGTGCCAAATTGTGCGGTTTATTTTTTTATCTTTTTATACATTCCATTAATATCAAGCCTTATAATATAGTATAATTCTCTCTTCTCACAGAAAAAAAAAAAAAAAAAAATTAAACGTACAATTATTTGTAAATTTAAATACTCCTTAAATCAAAATCAAATGAATAATTTATATCAGTTAAAATCTCACGGGTACTAATACACATATCATACGTATTATATACAGTGACGCATTACACGGCGATCGTAAATAATATTTATCAATGGTTCAGAAAATACCACTTATGGTTAACTTACAAAATAATTAATAATATAACCATTATGTACATATAGTAGGTATACCTATATTAATAATTATATCGTAAATATTTAATATGGTATTATTTGATTAACGTGTGTATGGTATGCAACTAATTCTAATTGAATATTAAGTTTATAAATTGTTCTTAGATTAGTAGGTAGGTAATATTGCTTTGTAAATAAATATCAAGCAGTGATAGTGAAAAATAAAATAATTATTTGGTTTTCATATTTAAAACATAGGTACCTACCTATAGGTGTGCTGATATCATACACGTATGAATTGACGATAAACTATTAATACGATAAGTCGTATGCATTTTATTATACACGCATGTCGCATGTATATCTATAGAGTTATTAATTTTTGCATGTATATGGTCATATATGTATGACTATTATATTATGTAATATGGCAAAATATCTTCCTTTACACTAGCTGTGCGCTCCAGATCGACCTTATCATTTCGATACTCAAATGGTTTTTTTTCAAATTATTGTGTTCATTTTTTCATATGTTCACAATTCTTCTATTATCGGAATTTAACTCGCGTATTATATGCGTGGGATGTTTTATTCATAAGTTAAATCATTTGCCAATATTCTAGAAACATGAATTAGACCATAAAGATGAATCGGAATAGAAGCGGAAAAGGCAATGATTGGGTTAAAAAAAAATTTAAAACCTTACTTTTTGAAATTATCAAAGAAATCTTATATGTCTACCTAATATAGGTACTTATAAAACTCTTGTTTAAACATTGTGGGGGTGAATACCTATTTAATTTAACTTTTTTTAAAGGAGGTAAAAATAATTATCTAAATTTAAGCTGCCGGCCTGCCTAGTTATAATTTATATAGTTAATAGATGTATACAAAATTCAAAATTTTGAGGATTATTTAAATTTCTGAAAGCTGAGCCTCCGGAAACTACCTCCCCTCACCCACCAATTTAAAGGTCTTCATTCGTATATCAATAAGTGTGTACTCTTTTCATATCTATATACTTAAATAATTAAAAATATGTGCCTATTAACATAATAACATGAACCCAAGATATGCGTGGAATAGATTAGGTTATTTTAGATAAATGAGAACTAAACTTCTCACTAGCACTAATGCACTATTATGATTCAGTTTATCAGCCACTTAAATTGCATAGGTAATATTACAGTCTACAGGCTAGTATAATATATATATCTACCTATAATAGGATATAATATTTAATACATTATATTAAGGCATTAGGTGTGCATACATGTATGATGTAAACGTATAATTAAAGTTTTCACATTTTAACCATATAATATATACCTATTACTATTATGTAGGAATATATTATAACTGAAATGTTGTCCATACTATATACCTAGTTCATTTCACTTAAATTATTTTTATTATGTGTTTATTTAGGTTATGTATTCATTTAATTCATAGTAAGTAGATTAAGTTTTGACAAAAAATGTATACGAGTTTATAATATTATATTTATATCGAATGCGTATGAGGGAGGGATGTATCGATTGTGTTGTTAAACCTAGTGGAAAATCATATTCACCGCGCGACAAAGTAACGGAAAAGATACAAATCGAATTAAATTCATCACAAAATCGTTGCCGTTTATATTATAAAGGTCGAGGGATTACTTCGCGATTATATTATACAGACGTCACGCGCCGCCGCCATCACCGCGGTATCAGCGTCATTTTATACAGGGATCAACCGCATATTATAATATAACTATTGGAGAGCGAATTTAAATGTAAAACACATTTTTTTCTGTACGTTATAAAACATTGCTTTCCAAGCATCCACGCACAAAATGTGTTTCATACATCAAAGAACTTAAAAATGAAAATTATATTTTGAATTTTTTTTAAATAAATTTTATTTTAAGAACAATTTTTTAGTGCATTATATATGAATGGGTAAAGCCTAATGAAAATGCACCATAAATTACATCAGTACATCACGGATAAATACAATTAAATAGGACTGGTATTATTTATTTTTCTTTATCATATTATTTTAATTATAGTACGTATGTTTTAACTAATATCAGTCAAAAGCGGCGACTGCACAACGTCTGAAATTTAAAGTTTCATCACATGCAGCAGATATAATATATACTTATAAATGTATAACACGTGTCGATTGAGATAACGCCAATTTACATAAATGTAATTAATACAAATATATTTTTGTTTAATAATTTGTAATTAAAATTAAAATAAAAACAAAATTTTAAAAGCCTTATGAAAGTCTTGTAATACTATTAGTGTACTAACTCGTAGGTATAATTTTTAAATGTACTTAATTTTTATTTATAAAACATTAAAATCCGCTCCTACTATGATTATACATTCCTCTCGAATTATTAATTATATTTTAAATTATACATCCACTACAAAAGAATGTGCAATGCACAATATGCATATATTACTTATGCTACGTAGATCTGGCGATATAATATCTACAAGTAGAAACCTAGTATAGCTACGGAACTTAAAATGAAAATAATATTTAGTGTTTTTTAATAAAATATAATTAACATAATGATTGACAAAAAATATTACGCTAGTATATATATGCCATAAAAATGAATAAAACGGCTAATAAAAAAAACATGATTTGCACAAAATTAGGAACATAATAATATACGTATATGTAACGAAAAAAAGCACCTACCAAGTTAAGGGTATAAATAATATTATACAATTTACATTGGTTCATGTATATAGTGTACCACAAAATCATCCTATTCTAAAACACCACACGCATATTATTATTAATATTACTGTATCTAATATATTCGTAACATTGTTATAATAGTAAAAATATCTCAAGTAAGTTTATGTAGTATACATACCATAAATCTATACATAGCAATTATTTAAAATGACAAAACCTCCTTATTAAATAGATAGGTAAGTGACCGTATTTTACAAATGACTTATTTTCTATCAGCTTATAATATATTTTTTTTAAACACGATTTTAGAACATTATTGGCTTATTACCTTATTATAATATGAAGAACAGAAAACTAAAAATCATAAAAATGTATCATGTTCTTATAGTTTACTTATATAGTTAAAAATAAAAAATAAAAAAATTGTTTTTTTTTGCTAATTTCTTAATAGTATTAGCGAGTTAAGGTCGATTAAAACATAATTGATTTATGTGAGTATATATTTTGAAAGTTGAATTAATGATATCCATTAAAAAGTATTTAAATCTAAGAATTTATAGGTACGTTTAAAAAATTTAAGAAAAGACTTTAAACGGAGTATATATTATTAAGCCGAGTGATTTGTTTAATGTAAGGCAATCATTATTTAAAAAACTTTTAATGTTTCTGAAAATAATTTTTTTTTACATAATTTTAAGTAGTTTAAAATTATAATTTTACTAAAAAAAATTATTTTTATTATTTTTACCGTTATAATTTTTTTGATTACATGCAATATGCATATATAATTCCTTTTTCCAAATCAAAATATTTTATTGAGTACTTTAGTTCATAAAATTTTAATATTGGGCGATTAACTTATAATTTATAAATATTTAAAGTTTATGTGAGTCGAGTGAAGTTATATACAATAAGAGTATCACACACAATTTTGGCTCATTACTACGCTTATCCAAACTTTGATTTTATTTTTATAAATCCAAAAAATACTCGAGGTAATAATTATTATTGCCAAAAATGATGACTTAAAACCATGGAAGTAAAATAAATATTTCCAAAAACGTTTGTGTTTTCTGAAATAATGAGTGTTTAACGTTTAATAAATCATCTCATGTATTACGTACATAAGTATTATTGTAGTAGTTGGCGCCTTAGTTTACGAGAACAAATAAGGTGTACGCATTCTGCATTATACCATATTAACAGAATTATTGCAGTTTATGTGTGGTCAGAGATGTTTGTATATTAATGTGGTAATTCGAATAAAAAATTGAATTTTTAATATTAGCACACTTTTAATGTTTACGTTTATTGTTAAATATTATGATTAAATCATTCATGTAATCGTGTATATATGCATATAGAACTTTCAATAATATATTATTATATTATATTATTATATATTATCTGACGTGGGTGGCACTGCTACTGCACACGAATAAGACTTACGCCATCATCGTGGAGGAGGCGCGATGACAAATCGGCGATAGACCATTATTATGCGTACTGTATACACATAAAAGGTACTGCAACTCATGAGCCTTTAAGTGATTTTGAAACTGTAACTGGTTCGCACGCGCGTTGGAATTATATTTATTATGTATGAATACCTGTCCCTATATATAAATATTTGTGTGTGTGTTTGTGTTTGTGAGTGTATATATATATGCAGTTACAGTAAGTATGTACATAATATATATATATATATATATATATATGTGTGTGTGTGTGTGTGTATATAGTTGCAAAATCGCAAAATGCCTGCTGACGGTACCGGACGAGGTGGTATTTATGTGGGAGGGGGGGGGGTGTGATAGGGTGACGCAAAAGGCTTTTGCGGTCGGCCGGCTAAAAGCTACTATGCGCATAACAGCCGTTAAAGCAGCAGGCGGAGGAAGGCTTTTGTAGGATTTTGGCGCAGCTTGTCGGCAGCTCTTATTTCACACGTACGCCGCCATCGCATCAACCCGCGTAAACCATAAATACACATATGCGTATATATTTATACGTGTTTATATCTATAAGCTTATATCAGCATGTAATAATATTATGACGTTATAATACTCACCATCATTTGCACTACCTTTTCGTATTTTCAGTATACATACCCTTCAAATGTTAATTCTTCCAACAATAATTACTTGTACTAACTATGATTGCATTTTTGAAATATCGTTTAGGAAAATTTGAGTTTCTCGGAAATTCTAAAATCATATTAGAATGATTGATGTAAATATTTTAAAGGCTGATTTTTTTTTTTTAAAGCCATAACAGCAATAAATGTTGGCTATGATAGATTACATATTAATATATGAGATAAGAATTAACTAGTTCTTATACAATAACAAAACATTTAGGTACAATGCGCATATTATATTAAATTATGAAATTTAATTTATATTAAGAAATTAGGATATACTATACGTATATTTTTTTGATTGTTGAAATCCCTTGTCAGAGCCTTGAAACACTTTGCGTGTTTAGATTGTCTAAGATATTTAAATTTGTTCGACTGTCCATGTTGTTGAGGATAATAGAGTAAAATATCATACTTAAGATATCTTTTCTGTAATAAGGTTTCAATTCTAGAATAAGGTAACCGATAACATGATGCGTCACTGCAAAATTCAGAAGAAAGCATATATTTATGGCCAATTGAAAGTCGAATTATTTAACGTTGACTAAAATCTCTCTGATTTTGGCAGGAAAATACAAAATGCTTTTATTTTAATTCACAACTCACTGGAAAATACATAATCTATATATAGATCTTCAGCTATCTGCAGGATATTTATGACAACAGACGAACTATAATCAGCCTATTTTTCCGCCGACGTTAAAATTGAATTAAAATGGAATGGACATTACTATAGTTTGAGGAAAAATTTGACACAAACTTTCAATCAAACAACCAAACAATAGTTCAAAGAACCGTATACTAAGGGTTCTTAGTCATCCAAAATACACAAGGTTAAATAATTAAAAAACTACTCGTTCGGATTTTGATTTATAGATACGTCAAAATACTCGAAAAAAATTATCTACAAATAATTTACAGTAGAAAAAAAGAGTTATCATTTGAAATAAAGAAGTTTATATGTTCACAGGACACACGTCGAAAAGTGCAAAAAATTTAAAAAAAATTTTAATAGTATCTACCTATATATTAAAAATTCCAAAAGTCAGTTAGTTCTGCAGAATATAACGGTATATATTATAATTTAAAAGAATAAAAAGGGGCAAGTGTGTTTGATGAATCACCCTGTATACATATATAAGCAGTGTGTGAGTGTTTGTGTGTATGTGTATCGATAATGGAATTCACACCTCTCGCTAATTTTTTTTTTTTTTTTTAACACCACAGCTGTATACAGTATATATACAGATTGTTGTTTTTGCGCGCACGAGGAATGTATGCGCATTATAAACACACCGACTAGCGTGCGTACAATTTATAATATTATACACGTACATGCACATAATACACGTCGTATAATATGTATGTATAAGCGGCCGCCGATAGTATTATATTATTACGCTCGCCCTTTGAATAAGTGCCGAACGCATACGTATATACTACACACGACTGTTGCGGATGTGGTGGCGGCGGCGGTAGCGGTAGCGGCAGCCGTTAACACGCGGTTAATCCGTATTAAACAGAAATAATAATAACGGGGAAAGTAAAAAAAAAAAATCGGAAAAATAACAACGACGTCGACCCGAAACGAAATCCGTTAAAAGCCCATTAAACGACGTCGCTTAACAATATATATATATATATATGTATACATATGATTTTTTATATATACGTTTATATTATGTTGTACGGTCTTTTCATAGAAACTACTTAATATATATATATACATATATTATTTTCTTGATATCTCTCTCTCTATTTATCTCACATTTGTTTTTTTTGTCATAAACTCCCCTCCCTCCGTACTATTATACGACTAGAGCAATGGTAAAACTCCTAAGATAATTTTTATAATTTAACAAATTATTTGCGGTAATGCCATGTCATAAAGTATTATAAAGAATGTGAAAAGACTTAAGGACGTTGTCGTCATTGTTATTATTGTAATACTATTACAATACCTGCGCTTGACCACGATCTCGCACCGTTTTATCTTTTTCTAGTTCGTAACATTATATAATATGTATTTTATGGCCTCCAGGATCTTAATTTCTTTATTTTATTAACAAATTAAACATTAAAAAAAAAAACAAAGCCGTATAAAAAATAGAACCCTCTTATCAGAGGAAAATATGTACATCTAGGAAAATCATACACCTTGCTTCCGGTATAATCTTACCAAGATAAGGAGTACAATTATCATATAATCATTGGAACGAATGCGGATTTACGGTATCCTAGAAAAATCTTACCCTCACCACGTAAAGCAGCATTATCTAGGAATACAATTTGACTGTAATACCACAGATCGCCAAATAATATAATTAATTTATATATTGCTAATAATAAGTTCAAAATAATAGGAAGAATGCACCGCGCATACACTATTTTGATTATTATACAAAATGGCAGAAAATGTGAAAACAAAAGTTTTATCAAATATTATAACATACAATTCGTACAAGCATTTTAGATTCAAAAAAAATAATATTATTTTAATGAGATTGTATTTGTTTATATAGTTCCTAAAGAAATTTAGAAATTTGATAAAAATACCCGGTACCCGTAGTTAATAGTCAATTTAAAATCACAACATTTCTGTAAAATATTTTAATCTATAATCTATGATCAATGATTTATTGGTGAATGAAAAAAATTATATATTTTATTTTTGTACTGTAATATTATAGGCTATAGCTACAGATAGCTATAGATATTATACAGCTATAATTCACAAAACTGTGCTATTTTTTTTTTATAAATTTAACGCATATCTAGTTGAAAAACAGTGTACCTAGTTATCAAATGCGGAAATTGTAAGTAAGCCGTACTATGAATATTTTCGAAACGATAACTTGTTCAAAAGAGTACAATTTATAAAAAACAAATATTATAGATATTTACCTCTGAGGCTCTGCTTATAGATTAGATTGTTTTGTCGAATAACAGCTATTTTATCGCGTTCAAACAGCCAATATTATTATAGACACTGATTAGTACACGAGGGTATAACATCTATATTCAATAAATGGCAAAAAATATTCAAAAAAACAAGTATACAAATATATATTATAGGCATCCAGAAGTTTTTTAAATGATTTATAATGCAATACCCATAATAATAGCTCAAATTAAAATAATTGATCTTGCGTGTTTAAAATGAATTACTTGATTTAATTATAATCATAAAAAAATCGATTTGCGGAATATATATCTATGTACGAATTAAAAATAAAATATAAATAACTAAGCTCTTAAACAGGGTAGGTGCCCGCAAACAAATTCTCAAACCACTCGAATTCATATCAAGAACAAATTTCATCAATCAAATATTCAAATGTAGTAAAAATATTAAATATCATGTACTATAAATAATATATCCAAATGCATTTAGACGTTGAAAGATAGTTAAAATTTTAATAAAAACAAAATGAATAAATAAAAAGATGGGATTGATGGAAATATTTAGGTTATAGTATCGCTCTTTTATTTATTGTTTCTAAAGTTCGTGTTAATCGTATACCTACCAGCCTATATAGTGGCTATTTAGTATTTATAACCTATAATCCATAATACTAATGTGACGCTTAATTCAACAAACTAAATACTTTTTGTTCGCATCAATCGAATTGGTAATGTTCAATTTTATAAAATAATTTTTGCTATATGCAATGGGCGAGACAGACCGTTTTCGACCAAAAACTTATCCTTCCCTTTTCGGCCAAAACAACATTTTATGTAATGTATGTAAAAAAATAAAAAAAATTGAAAATGATTAAAAGTATAAGTTGCATAAAATTTTGTGAAATAAAATGTGAAAAATTATTTAAAATATGAGAATATCTATATATTAACACAATTTTATGATAATATGTCACAAACCTACTCATGTAGTTTAAATATTATTTTTTTTTTTTATAATATAGATATTACATACTGTGACATATTAACATAAAGTAATGTTAATATATAGATATTCTTATATTTTAAATAATTTTCTACACTTTATTTTACAACATTTTATGCATTTTATACTTTTAATCATTTTCAAAATTATATAATTATATAATTGCCCTAATTTTACAAAAATTATATACCAATTATTTTATTTAGTTTTTTTACATATATTATATAAAATTTTGTTTTGATCGAAAAGTGAATCGGCCTAAAAGATAAGGGTATGTTTTTGGTCGAAAACGGCCATGCCCTATATAGTACTTTCCGACATGGATTAACCGATTCATATTGGCGCCTCATATTAACACCAAACACGCTTACAACAATAATAATATATGATTCTGTTGTATCATTAATGACCTTTATCAAATTATTATTTTATCCCTTTTATTTGGTCGCATCGAAAACGTGATTTATGTGCCTATGTACTTACAATAATATAACAATATTTATTGTAATATATTATTGTATGAGCAGCGCTCCAACCATAGTGGGTGTAAATGTACTGTCCCCGTTTGACCGCTATTCTATTTTAATAATAATAATACATTGTTATATAAACTATTATATTACTATATAGGTACCTATTTTGATTATTTTTCCTACCTGTAGCAGACCGCATAGGTAGCCCATAAATATTGTAATGTTTCTTAAATTGACAGCTTGCTAAGAAATCCGGAAAAAAGAATAATGATTAGAATAATAGTAACAATAATAATAATAATAGTAATAATAATAAATAAAGCCACTATACAATAATATAATATCATATACGACAAGTGTGCGATGGAGATTGATATATGTACGTCCAATACAATATTATTATTATTTTTATTATTATTCATCCAGTGTAATCCGTTCATTTTCGAATAAATCACGTATCGCCAAGAATTCGATGAATTATTATCTCCGGGAGTGTCACTCACAAGACACAAACGCTTTGTGACCGCGTGCGTGCAGTGCGGTTTTGTACACTATACACGCCGTACGACGACCACACATGTAATACTATAATACTCAACAATCGTAGTATATATGTATATATTATAGTAAACATCACAAGTTGTCAATTTTTCTATCACAAGAAAGTATATTTATAATATTAAGGAGCAGATTTTTGTGTAATAAAAAACTCGAGATAGGTAAAATATTTATGTTATTATTTTTACCACTAAATTATATATTTAAAAAAAAAAAAACATAGAATACTTGACAAAAAGTTTTTATTCAACACTAGTTTTCTAAATTTGAATCATATAAAAATGGAAAGTACCAATTTCTACTGAATAGAAAAACAACGTAACGAGCTAGACTGCAGCTAGAGCAGTCTATATAGCCACTAGATTAATGGGTCGTTAAACATATAAGACGATATCACAAATTTTTTACCTAATTTTTATCTTAGTTATTACGATTTAAGATAGACTGAACATATTTCCCGCAGAAAAATGTTTATTGTCAATATGCCCGTAAAAAAGTATATACATATAAATGGGAAATTAGGTAACTACACTATACTATGCCTACAGTTGGAATCGGGTATATCTATCGTTATTGAGTATATAAACACTGTGAAATTTATATGTTATATTGTAATTCAATTATAATATATAAGATGAACAACAATTCTGAGCAAAGACGGTCAATGGTACCTAACCTTGATTAATAATAACTATTGAAATTAAAACAATGATTCGTTTATTTTAATTTTTCTCAATTATTTTAAAAAAGGCTGAATTTTCAAGTTTGATCTGCTAAAAATACTAACTTGATCCAATTTTTTATAAAAAAACCTCCGTCAGAATTGAAGACTACAGTATTTTTTCTATTAGAAAAAGTATTTGCAGTAGGCACAAAAAAACCAAACATAATTGTAAAACTAATACATTCTTCGCTACGTTTGGAATTTAAAATACAAAATATTTTTACAAATTTATCTACTGATTGTAATAAAATGTATTTACTTCAAAATATGTTATAAATTATAACGAATAAGTTTTATTTTATTTATATAGTGTCTTATGTACCGGGTTAAATTTTAATCAGAATTAAGATACATCTACATTCAATAAAGTTATGTATTTACATAAAAGTCTTCACCATAATTATAATATTATTATTATTAATAATAATAATAATAATTTGTATGCAAAACACAAATAGTAATAAGAACGTCTGTATAGCGCAGGATTCGACTACGCGATTGTTCAGCGGCGAGGCTACGGTGTGTGTGTGTGCACAGTGCACGAGCAAAAAGGAAATAAAAAAAAATTAAAAACATAATTAACAAACAATTAATAATAATATATATTTCGGTTTTGTTTTAATAAACAGCTCCGTTGCAGTGTGGTCGCAGTAAATCGATATAATAAAATTATTTACTACGCGTCGCACAAAATCATCAAGAAATAGCACAAATAAATGAAACTACGTATGATTCGTATAATAACCATATGAGCCTTATTACATTATAATAATTTTTTATCATATAATATTATATTATAATAAGTTTGATTATTACGTTAAACACATTGAAAAAAAAATTACATATGTCTCTCGAGTATATATATAGACATAATAGTATTATATTATATAACACGAAGATATTACTATATAATATATATACCTATATATTAGTTTCTACGTGTATATATATGATATAATAATAATAATAATAATAATATAAAGAAAATTTTTTGTACAATATATTTATGTAAATTAAATAATGTTAATTGCACCGTTTAAACAAACTAAAATTAATAATTATTTACAAAATTCTAAAAACTAAATAGTAATCATAAATATATAGGTACAATATAAGCGTTCTAACAGGGTAGGTATATATATATATATATACCTTGAAAAATGCAATATACGGGGTCATTCATTTTTACTGTGATTAATAATATATTTTATTGTAATATTATGATCGCGATACAAAGTATAATTATAATATATAATATAATTTAAAGTGCGAAGTCTCTCGGCAATTCTACACGCTAAAATAATACATTGATATCGTTTCAAAAACAAAGTAATTAAAATAAGTAAATATATATATATATATATAATATGCATACATACATATAATAGGTATATACACTGCAGACAAATAGGTACTCTAAAGTACATAAACTAAATATTCGAAGGTCATTTATATATATATTTATACAAATTTAAATAATTATACGCATCTGACACGTATCATCGATCGGATCGTCCGAGAAAAAAATACAATGATTAATCTATTAATATTGTAATTTTTAAATAAATAATAGGTAAAAACGATTTTATTCTTACAAATACGGTTCAACGCGTGTTACAAAATGTATAATTATAATAATAATAATAATTTAATAATGATAATAATAATAGTAATAATAATAATAATTAATGTATAATAATATCATGTATGTACCGTAATGTTGGGGGAAAGGGGTGTACCGCTAATTTTTTTTCGATTTTTGGTTTTCGGAAATCTCGTACGAACATGTCGACCATTTGTACCGGTCACTAATTTATAACTAGACAGTCGAAAATCTTCAAATTATAATAATATCTGCAATAACGCCTGGCAGCCATTACCCAACTTGGACTGCAATGTCTACTATTCGTTTGCAATAATACAAAAATAAAAAAATGTAATTATACCTATCGAATTGTGGTTATCATCTATATTTTTTAACAAAAAAAGCAACTTAATTATATTCATGTGTATACGTATGTATATTTCTCGTAAAAAAAATTTGCTCTATATACTGCAAGTTACTGAAATTATAGGAAATATTTTATGCTAAGGATTTTTTTTTTCAAAATCTTTTTATGTCTCACCCTCAAAATTGTTCTTATATACATAAAATAAAACGTGTAAGTTTAAACATGATTGATCAACCTAGGCGTGCCTCAAGAGGTTGAAAATTTAAAAGAGGAGTAGATTTAGTTTCAGTTTAATTCAAAATTATAGCTCTAGCATAAAAATATAAAATATTAATTATAGACCATAATATTGTACACAAAATTGTATTTCACAAATTTTTATGATCAATTATTTCAAGAAAATAATTAAACAACGAACATTCAACTTTTCTACTGTAATACAATTAATTTTTATTTTAAACAATACGCCCGACAAAAATGTTTTAAAATATTTTATTTATATTTTACAAGAAATACAAGAAGAAATAATATAAATATAAATTAGTATGGATTTGTAATAATGTAGATTTTTATTATCTGGATACTTTTGGCGATAATTTCAGACAACATAAAGAAATTGCTTCTGGTCTTCATTTTGTGATTATATGTTGTAATCTTCTATCAATTTGATGCTTCGTTCAGCCGTATCGTTAACTACTTTTAATTGTTGTACCATGTGAAACTATTTTATAATCCTCATCAGTATCCCAAAGTTGTGGTTCAAGTCTAAAAACTAGTTGATAAATTAAACCTAGTAAAAACTTTAAACTATCAACAGTTATAAAATTTTCGATTTTTCAAATATTCTGAATAATATAATTTTGGATGTTTAATCGTTTTGTTTCTTCAGTATCTAATTATTATTTCATATTGATTACCATTTTATTTTGATTCAATTGATACATTTTATCGAAAATGATAATGCTGCAGTTTCCGATATTAAGCCATAAATGCCCTGATAATTTTTATTGTTATGTTTGATATGTCAGAGTCGAT